>NW_026701462.1:0-60600 GCF_030435755.1 Ochotona princeps | reverse complement strand
TGCATTGAGGGCTATCTGCAAACGTCTGTGGCGCTGAAGTTGCCTGTGAATGTGGAGTTGGTGGCATGTGAAACCCGCATGTGGAGCATTCGTTTGTGTGGGATGCTCTACCAGGTTCATTCCTAGATAATGCACTCAAAGGGCACTAAGCATAGAGTGTGAAAACTGAGTTTCCCTGAGAGCTGCTTGGAAGTCTGATGGTGTGTGACGTTAGTGAGCCAAATGGAGTTGTTCTCCCACAAGAACCACTCGGCTGATTCTTCTTCAATATGACCTTCACCAACATGCAGTGTTTCCTTGATTGAATTAGCTCTCACACCAATATTTGCATCTAGAGCCTTTGCATTGAGGGCTATCTGAAAATGGCTGTGGCGCTGAAGTTGTCTGTGAATGTGGAGTTGGTGGCATGTGAAACCCGCATGTGGAGCATTCGTTTGTGTGGGATGCTCTACCAGGTTCATTCCTAGATAATGCACTCAAAGGGCACTAAGCATAGAGTGTGAAAACTGAGTTTCCTTGAGAGCTGCTTGGAAGCCTGATGGTGTGTGAAGTTAGTGAGCCAAATGGAGTTGTTCTCCCACAAGAACCACTCGGCTGATTCTTCTTCAATATGCCCTTCACCAACATGCAGTGTTTCCTTGATTGAATTAGCTCTCACACCAATATTTGCGTCTAGAGCCTTTGCATTGAGGGCTATCTGAAAACGGCTGTGGCGCTGAAGTTGCCTGTGAATGTGGAGTTGGTGGCATGTGAAACCCGCATGTGGAGCATTCGTTTGTGTGCGATGCTCTACCAGGTTCATTCCTAGATAATGCACTCAAAGGGCACTAAGCATAGAGTGTGAAAACTGAGTTTCCTTGAGAGCTGCTTGGAAGCCTGATGGTGTGTGAAGTTAGTGAGCCAAATGGAGTTGTTCTCCCACAAGAACCACTCGGCTGATTCTTCTTCAATATGCCCTTCAACAACATGCAGTGTTTCCTTGATTGAATTAGCTCTCACACCAATATTTGCGTCTAGAGCCTTTGCATTGAGGGCTATCTGCAAACGTCTGTGGCGCTGAAGTTGCCTGTGAATGTGGAGTTGGTGGCATGTGAAACCCGCATGTGGAGCATTCGTTTGTGTGGGATGCTCTACCAGGTTCATTCATAGATAATGCACTCATAGGGCACTAAGCATAGAGTGTGAAAACTGAGTTTCCTTGAGAGCTGTTTGGAAGCCTGACGGTGTGTGAAGTTAGTGAGCCAAATGGAGTTGTTCTCCCACAAGAACCACTCGGCTGATTCTTCTTCAATATGCCCTTCACCAACATGCAGTGTTTCCTTGATTGAATTAGCTCTCACACCAATATTTGCGTCTAGAGCCTTTGCATTGAGGGCTATCTGCAAACGTCTGTGGCGCTGAAGTTGCCTGTGAATGTGGAGTTGGTGGCATGTGAAACCCGCATGTGGAGCATTCGTTTGTGTGGGATGCTCTACCAGGTTCATTCCTAGATAATGCACTCAATGGGCACTAAGCATAGAGTGTGAAAACTGAGTTTCCCTGAGAGCTGCTTGGAAGCCTGATGGTGTGTGAAGTTAGTGAGCCAAATGGAGTTGTTCTCCCACAAGAACCACTCGGCTGATTCTTCTTCAATATGCCCTTCACCAACATGCAGTGTTTCCTTGATTGAATTAGCTCTCACACCAATATTTGCGTCTAGAGCCTTTGCATTGAGGGCTATCTGCAAACGTCTGTGGCGCTGAAGTTGCCTGTGAATGTGGAGTTGGTGGCATGTGAAACCCGCATGTGGAGCATTCGTTTGTGTGGGATGCTCTACCAGGTTCATTCATAGATAATGCACTCATAGGGCACTAAGCATAGAGTGTGAAAACTGAGTTTCCTTGAGAGCTGCTTGGAAGCCTGATGGTGTGTGAAGTTAGTGAGCCAAATGGAGTTGTTCTCCCACAAGAACCACTCGGCTGATTCTTCTTCAATATGCCCTTCACCAACATGCAATGTTTCCTTGAGTGAATTAGCTCTCACACCAATATTTGCGTCTAGAGCCTTTGCATTGAGGGCTATCTGCAAACGTCTGTGGCGCTGAAGTTGCCTGTGAATGTGGAGTTGGTGGCATGTGAAACCCGCATGTGGAGCATTCGTTTGTGTGGGATGCTCTACCAGGTTCATTCATAGATAATGCACTCATAGGGCACTAAGCATAGAGTGTGAAAACTGAGTTTCCTTGAGAGCTGCTTGGAAGCCTGATGGTGTGTGAAGTTAGTGAGCCAAATGGAGTTGTTCTCCCACAAGAACCACTCGGCTGATTCTTCTTCAATATGCCCTTCACCAACATGCAGTGTTTCCTTGAGTGAATTAGCTCTCACACCAATATTTGCGTCTAGAGCCTTTGCATTGAGGGCTATCTGCAAACGTCTGTGGCGCTGAAGTTGCCTGTGAATGTGGAGTTGGTGGCATGTGAAACCCGCATGTGGAGCATTCGTTTGTGTGGGATGCTCTACCAGGTTCATTCCTAGATAATGCACTCAAAGGGCACTAAGCATAGAGTGTGAAAACTGAGTTTCCTTGAGAGCTGCTTGGAAGCCTGATGGTGTGTGAAGTTAGTGAGCCAAATGGAGTTGTTCTCCCACAAGAACCACTCGGCTGATTCTTCTTCAATATGCCCTTCACCAACATGCAGTGTTTCCTTGATTGAATTAGCTCTCACACCAATATTTGCGTCTAGAGCCTTTGCATTGAGGGCTATCTGCAAACGTCTGTGGCGCTGAAGTTGCCTGTGAATGTGGAGTTGGTGGCATGTGAAACCCGCATGTGGAGCATTCGTTTGTGTGGGATGCTCTACCAGGTTCATTCCTAGATAATGCACTCATAGGGCACTAAGCATAGAGTGTGAAAACTGAATTTCCTTGAGAGCTGCTTGGAAGCCTGATGGTGTGTGAAGTTAGTGAGCCAAATGGAGTTGTTCTCCCACAAGAACCACTCGGCTGATTCTTCTTCAATATGCCCTTCACCAACATGCAGTGTTTCCTTGATTAAATTAGCTCTCACACCAATATTTGCGTCTAGAGCCTTTGCATTGAGGGCTATCTGCAAACGTCTGTGGCACTGAAGTTGCCTGTGAATGTGGAGTTGGTGGCATGTGAAACCCGCATGTGGAGCATTCGTTTGTGTGGGATGCTCTACCAGGTTCATTCCTAGATAATGCACTCAAAGGGCACTAAGCATAGAGTGTGAAAACTGAGTTTCCTTGAGAGCTGCTTGGAAGCCTGATGGTGTGTGAAGTTAGTGAGCCAAATGGAGTTGTTCTCCCACAAGAACCACTCGGCTGATTCTTCTTCAATATGCCCTTCAACAACATGCAGTGTTTCCTTGATTGAATTAGCTCTCACACCAATATTTGCGTCTAGAGCCTTTGCATTGAGGGCTATCTGAAAGTGGGTTTGGCGCTGAAGTTGCCTGTGAATGTGGAGTTGGTGGCATGTGAAACCCGCATGTGGAGCATTCGTTTGTGTGGGATGCTCTACCAGGTTCATTCCTAGATAATGCACTCAAAGGGCACTAAGCATAGAGTGTGAACACTGAGTTTCCCTGAGAGCTGCTTGGAAGCCTGATGGTGTGTGACGTTAGTGAGCCAAATGGAGTTGTTCTCCCACAAGAACCACTCGGCTGATTCTTCTTCAATATGCCCTTCACCAACATGCAGTGTTTCCTTGATTGAATTAGCTCTCACACCAATATTTGCGTCTAGAGCCTTTGCATCGAGGGCTATCTGCAAACGTCTGTGGCGCTGAAGTTGCCTGTGAATGTGGAGTTGGTGGCATGTGAAACTCGCATGTGGAGCATTCGTTTGTGTGGGATGCTCTACCAGGTTCATTCCTAGATAATGCACTCATAGGGCACTAAGCATAGAGTGTGAAAACTGAGTTTCCTTGAGAGCTGCTTGGAAGCCTGATGGTGTGTGAAGTTAGTGAGCCAAATGGAGTTGTTCTCCCACAAGAACCACTCGGCTGATTCTTCTTCAATATGCCCTTCACCAACATGCAGTGTTTCCTTGATTGAATTAGCTCTCACACCAATATTTGCGTCTAGAGCCTTTGCATTGAGGGCTATCTGCAAACGGCTGTGGCGCTGAAGTTGCCTGTGAATGTGGAGTTGGTGGCATGTGAAACCCGCATGTGGAGCATTCGTTTGTGTGGGATGCTCTACCAGGTTCATTCCTAGATAATGCACTCAAAGGGCACTAAGCATAGAGTTTGAAAACTGAGTTTCCTTGAGAGCTGCTTGGAAGCCTGATGGTGTGTGAAGTTGTTGAGCCAAATGGAGTTGTTCTCCCACAAGAACCACTCGGCTGATTCTTCTTCAATATGCCCTTCACCAACATGCAGTGTTTCCTTGATTGAATTAGCTCTCACACCAATATTTGCGTCTAGAGCCTTTGCATTCAGGGCTATCTGAAAACGGCTGTGGCGCTGAAGTTGCCTGTGAATGTGGAGTTGGTGGCATGTGAAACCCGCATGTGGAGCATTCGTTTTTGTGGGATGCTCTACCAGGTTCATTCCTAGATAATGCACTCAAAGTGCACTAAGCTTAGAGTGTGAAAACTGAGTTTCCTTGAGAGCTGCTTGGAAGCCTAATGGTGTGTGAAGTTGTTGAGCCAAATGGAGTTGTTCTGCCACAAGAACCACTCGGCTGATTCTTCTTCAATATGCCCTTCACCAACATGCAGTGTTTCCTTGATTGAATTAGCTCTCACACCAATATTTGCGTCTAGAGCCTTTGCATTGAGGGCTATCTGAAAACGGCTGTGGCGCTGAAGTTGCCTGTGAATGTGGAGTTGGTGGCATGTGAAACCCGCATGTGGAGCATTCGTTTGTGTGGGATGCTCTACCAGGTTCATTCCTAGATAATGCACTCAATGGGCACTAAGCATAGAGTGTGAAAACTGAGGTTCCTGGAGAGCTGCTTGGAAGCCTGATGGTGTGTGAAGTTGGTGAGCCAAATGGAGTTGTTCTCCCACAAGAACCACTCGGCTGATTCTTCTTCAATATGCCCTTCACCAACATGCAGTGTTTCCTTGATTGAATTAGCTCTCACACCAATATTTGCGTCTAGAGCCTTTGCATTGAGGGCTATCTGCAAACGTCTGTGGCGCTGAAGTTGCCTGTGAATGTGGAGTTGGTGGCATGTGAAACCCGCATGTGGAGCATTCGTTTGTGTGGGATGCTCTACCAGGTTCATTCCTAGATAATGCACTCATGGGGCACTAAGCATAGAGTGTGAAAACTGAGTTTCCTTGAGAGCTGCTTGGAAGCCTGATGGTGTGTGAAGTTAGTGAGCCAAATGGAGTTGTTCTGCCACAAGAACCACTCGGCTGATTCTTCTTCAATATGCCCTTCACCAACATGCAGTGTTTCCTTGATTGAATTAGCTCTCACACCAATATTTGCGTCTAGAGCCTTTGCATTGAGGGCTATCTGCAAACGTGTGTGGCGCTGAAGTTGCCTGTGAATGTGGAGTTGGTGGCATGTGAAACCCGCATGTGGAGCATTCGTTTGTGTGGGATGCTCTACCAGGTTCATTCCTAGATAATGCACTCAAAGGGCACTAAGCATAGAGTGTGAAAACTGAGTTTCCTTGAGAGCTGCTTGGAAGCCTGATGGTGTGTGAAGTTGGTGAGCCAAATGGAGTTGTTCTCCCACAAGAACCACTCGGCTGATTCTTCTTCAATATGCCCTTCACCAACATGCAGTGTTTCCTTGATTGAATTAGCTCTCACACCAATATTTGCGTCTAGAGCCTTTGCATTGAGGGCTATCTGCAAACGTCTGTGGCGCTGAAGTTGCCTGTGAATGTGGAGTTGGTGGCATGTGAAACTCGCATGTGGAGCATTCGTTTGTGTGGGATGCTCTACCAGGTTCATTCCTAGATAATGCACTCAAAGGGCACTAAGCATAGAGTGTGAAAACTGAGTTTCCTTGAGAGCTGCTTGGAAGCCTGATGGTGTGTGAAGTTAGTGAGCCAAATGGAGTTGTTTTCCCACAAGAACCACTCGGCTGATTCTTCTTCAATATGCCCTTCACCAACATGCAGTGTTTCCTTGATTGAATTAGCTCTCACACCAATATTTGCGTCTAGAGCCTTTGCATTGAGGGCTATCTGCAATCTGCTGTGGCGCTGAAGTTGCCTGTGAATGTGGAGTTGGTGGCATGTGAAACGCACATGTGGACCATTCGTTTGTGTGGGATGCTCTACCAGGTTCATTCCTAGATAATGCACTCATAGGGCACTAAGCATAGAGTGTGAAAACTGAGTTTCCTTGAGAGCTGCTTGGAAGCCTGATGGTGTGTGAAGTTGTTGAGCCAAATGGAGTTGTTCTCCCACAAGAACCACTCGGCTGATTCTTCTTCAATATGCCCTTCAACAACATGCAGTGTTTCGTTGATTGAATTAGCCCTCACACCAATATTTGCGTCTAGAGCCTTTGCATTGAGGGCTATCTGCAAACGTCTGTGGCGCTGAAGTTGCCTGTGAATGTGGAGTTGGTGGCATGTGAAACCCGCATGTGGAGCATTCGTTTGTGTGGGATGCTCTACCAGGTTCATTCCTAGATAATGCACTCAAAGGGCACTAAGCATAGAGTGTGAAAACTGAGTTTCCTTGAGAGCTGCTTGGAAGCCTGATGGTGTGTGAAGTTGGTGAGCCAAATGGAGTTGTTCTCCCACAAGAACCACTCGGCTGATTCTTCTTCAATATGCCCTTCACCAACATGCAGTGTTTCCTTGATTGAATTAGCTCTCACACCAATATTTGCGTCTAGAGCCTTTGCATTGAGGGCTATCTGAAAACGGCTGTGGCGCTGAAGTTGCCTGTGAATGTGGAGTTGGTGGCATGTGAAACCCGCATGTGGAGCATTCGTTTGTGTGGGATGCTCTACCAGGTTCATTCCTAGATAATGCACTCAAAGGGCACTAAGCATAGAGTGTGAAAACTGAGTTTCCTTGAGAGCTGCTTGGAAGCCTGATGGTGTGTGAAGTTGGTGAGCCAAATGGAGTTGTTTTCCCACAAGAACCACTCGGCTGATTCTTCTTCAATATGCCCTTCACCTACATGCAGTGTTTCCTTGATTGAATTAGCTCTCACACCAATATTTGCGTCTAGAGCCTTTGCATTGAGGGCTATCTGCAATTTGCTGTGGCGCTGAAGTTGCCTGTGAATGTGGAGTTGGTGGCATGTGAAACCCGCATGTGGACCATTCGTTTGTGTGGGATGCTCTACCAGGTTCATTCCTAGATAATGCACTCATAGGGCACTAAGCATAGAGTGTGAAAACTGAGTTTCCTTGAGAGCTGCTTGGAAGCCTGATGGTGTGTGAAGTTGTTGAGCCAAATGGAGTTGTTCTCCCACAAGAACCACTCGGCTGATTCTTCTTCAATATGCCCTTCAACAACATGCAGTGTTTCGTTGATTGAATTAGCCCTCACAGCAATATTTGCGTCTAGAGCCTTTGCATTGAGGGCTATCTGAAAACGGCTGTGGCGCTGAAGTTGCCTGTGAATGTGGAGTTGGTGGCATGTGAAACCCGCATGTGGAGCATTCGTTTGTGTGGGATGCTCTACCAGGTTCATTCCTAGATAATGCACTCAAAGGGCACTAAGCATAGAGTGTGAAAACTGAGTTTCCTTGAGAGCTGCTTGGAAGCCTGATGGTGTGTGAAGTTAGAGAGCCAAATGGAGTTGTTCTCCCACAAGAACCACTCGGCTGATTCTTCTTCAATATGCCCTTCAACAACATGCAGTGTTTCCTTGATTGAATTAGCTCTCACACCAATATTTGCGTCTAGAGCCTTTGCATTGAGGGCTATCTGCAAACGTCTGTGGCGCTGAAGTTGCCTGTGAATGTGGAGTTGGTGGCATGTGAAACCCGCATGTGGAGCATTCGTTTGTGTGGGATGCTCTACCAGGTTCATTCCTAGATAATGCACTCAAAGGGCACTAAGCATAGAGTGTGAAAACTGAGTTTCCTTGAGAGCTGCTTGGAAGCCTGATGGTGTGTGAAGTTGGTGAGCCAAATGGAGTTGTTCTCCCACAAGAACCACTCGGCTGATTCTTCTTCAATATGCCCTTCACCAACATGCAGTGTTTCCTTGATTGAATTAGCTCTCACACCAATATTTGCGTCTAGAGCCTTTGCCTTGAGGCCTATCTGCAAACGTCTGTGGCGCTGAAGTTGCTTGTGAATGTGGAGTTGGTGGCATGTGAAACCCGCATGTGGAGCATTCGTTTGTGTGGGATGCTCTACCAGGTTCATTCCTAGATAATGCACTCAAAGGGCACTAAGCATAGAGTGTGAAAACTGAGTTTCCTTGAGAGCTGCTTGGAAGCCTGATGGTGTGTGAAGTTAGTGAGCCAAATGGAGTTGTTTTCCCACAAGAACCACTCGGCTGATTCTTCTTCAATATGCCCTTCACCTAACATGCAGTGTTTCCTTGATTGAATTAGCTCTCACACCAATATTTGCGTCTAGAGCCTTTGCATTGAGGGCTATCTGCAATCTGCTGTGGCGCTGAAGTTGCCTGTGAATGTGGAGTTGGTGGCATGTGAAACCCACATGTGGACCATTCGTTTGTGTGGGATGCTCTACCAGGTTCATTCCTAGATAATGCACTCATAGGGCACTAAGCATAGAGTGTGAAAACTGAGTTTCCTTGAGAGCTGCTTGGAAGCCTGATGGTGTGTGAAGTTGTTGAGCCAAATGGAGTTGTTCTCCCACAAGAACCACTCGGCTGATTCTTCTTCAATATGCCCTTCAACAACATGCAGTGTTTCGTTGATTGAATTAGCCCTCACACCAATATTTGCGTCTAGAGCCTTTGCATTGAGGGCTATCTGCAAACGTCTGTGGCGCTGAAGTTGCCTGTGAATGTGGAGTTGGTGGCATGTGAAACCCGCATGTGGAGCATTCGTTTGTGTGGGATGCTCTACCAGGTTCATTCCTAGATAATGCACTCAAAGGGCACTAAGCATAGAGTGTGAAAACTGAGTTTCCTTGAGAGCTGCTTGGAAGCCTGATGGTGTGTGAAGTTGGTGAGCCAAATGGAGTTGTTCTCCCACAAGAACCACTCGGCTGATTCTTCTTCAATATGCCCTTCACCAACATGCAGTGTTTCCTTGATTGAATTAGCTGTCACACCAATATTTGCGTCTAGAGCCTTTGCATTGAGGGCTATCTGCAAACGTCTGTGGCGCTGAAGTTGCCTGTGAATGTGGAGTTGGTGGCATGTGAAACCCGCATGTGGAGCATTCGTTTGTGTGGGATGCTCTACCAGGTTCATTCCTAGATAATGCACTCAAAGGGCACTAAGCATAGAGTGTGAAAACTGAGTTTCCTTGAGAGCTGCTTGGAAGCCTGATGGTGTGTGAAGTTAGTGAGCCAAATGGAGTTGTTTTCCCACAAGAACCACTCGGCTGATTCTTCTTCAATATGCCCTTCACCAACATGCAGTGTTTCCTTGATTGAATTAGCTCTCACACCAATATTTGCGTCTAGAGCCTTTGCATTGAGGGCTATCTGCAATCTGCTGTGGCGCTGAAGTTGCCTGTGAATGTGGAGTTGGTGGCATGTGAAACCCGCATGTGGACCATTCGTTTGTGTGGGATGCTCTACCAGGTTCATTCCTAGATAATGCACTCATAGGGCACTAAACATAGAGTGTGAAAACTGAGTTTCCTTGAGAGCTGCTTGGAAGCCTGATGGTGTGTGAAGTTGTTGAGCCAAATGGAGTTGTTCTCCCACAAGAACCACTCGGCTGATTCTTCTTCAATATGCCTTCAACAACATGCAGTGTTTCGTTGATTGAATTAGCCCTCACACCAATATTTGCGTCTAGAGCCTTTGCATTGAGGGCTATCTGCAAACGTGTGTGGCGCTGAAGTTGCCTGTGAATGTGGAGTTGGTGGCATGTGAAACCCGCATGTGGAGCATTCGTTTGTGTGGGATGCTCTACCAGGTTCATTCCTAGATAATGCACTCAAAGGGCACTAAGCATAGAGTGTGAAAACTGAGTTTCCTTGAGAGCTGCTTGGAAGCCTGATGGTGTGTGAAGTTAGAGAGCCAAATGGAGTTGTTCTCCCACAAGAACCACTCGGCTGATTCTTCTTCAATATGCCCTTCACCAACATGCAGTGTTTCCTTGATTGAATTAGCTCTCACACCAATATTTGCGTCTAGAGCCTTTGCATTGAGGGCTATCTGCAAACGTCTGTGGCGCTGAAGTTGCCTGTGAATGTGGAGTTGGTGGCATGTGAAACCCGCATGTGGAGCATTCGTTTGTGTGGGATGCTCTACCAGGTTCATTCCTAGATAATGCACTCAAAGGGCACTAAGCATAGAGTGTGAAAACTGAGTTTCCTTGAGAGCTGCTTGGAAGCCTGATGGTGTGTGAAGTTGGTGAGCCAAATGGAGTTGTTCTCCCACAAGAACCACTCGGCTGATTCTTCTTCAATATGCCCTTCACCAACATGCAGTGTTTCCTTGATTGAATTAGCTCTCACACCAATATTTGCGTCTAGAGCCTTTGCCTTGAGGCCTATCTGCAAACGTCTGTGGCGCTGAAGTTGCTTGTGAATGTGGAGTTGGTGGCATGTGAAACCCGCATGTGGAGCATTCGTTTGTGTGGGATGCTCTACCAGGTTCATTCCTAGATAATGCACTCAAAGGGCACTAAGCATAGAGTGTGAAAACTGAGTTTCCTTGAGAGCTGCTTGGAAGCCTGATGGTGTGTGAAGTTGGTGAGCCAAATGGAGTTGTTCTCCCACAAGAACCACTCGGCTGATTCTTCTTCAATATGCCCTTCACCAACATGCAGTGTTTCCTTGATTGAATTAGCTCTCACACCAATATTTGCGTCTAGAGCCTTTGCCTTGAGGCCTATCTGCAAACGTCTGTGGCGCTGAAGTTGCTTGTGAATGTGGAGTTGGTGGCATGTGAAACCCGCATGTGGAGCATTCGTTTGTGTGGGATGCTCTACCAGGTTCATTCCTAGATAATGCACTCAAAGGGCACTAAGCATAGAGTGTGAAAACTGAGTTTCCTTGAGAGCTGCTTGGAAGCCTGATGGTGTGTGAAGTTAGTGAGCCAAATGGAGTTGTTTTCCCACAAGAACCACTCGGCTGATTCTTCTTCAATATGCCCTTCACCAACATGCAGTGTTTCCTTGATTGAATTAGCTCTCACACCAATATTTGCGTCTAGAGCCTTTGCATTGAGGGCTATCTGCAATCTGCTGTGGCGCTGAAGTTGCCTGTGAATGTGGAGTTGGTGGCATGTGAAACCCACATGTGACCATTCGTTTGTGTGGGATGCTCTACCAGGTTCATTCCTAGATAATGCACTCATAGGGCACTAAGCATAGAGTGTGAAAACTGAGTTTCCTTGAGAGCTGCTTGGAAGCCTGATGGTGTGTGAAGTTGTTGAGCCAAATGGAGTTGTTCTCCCACAAGAACCACTCGGCTGATTCTTCTTCAATATGCCCTTCACCAACATGCAGTGTTTCCTTGATTGAATTAGCTCTCACACCAATATTTGCGTCTAGAGCCTTTGCATTGAGGGCTATCTGCAAACGTCTGTGGCGCTGAAGTTGCCTGTGAATGTGGAGTTGGTGGCATGTGAAACCCGCATGTGGAGCATTCGTTTGTGTGGGATGCTCTACCAGGTTCATTCCTAGATAATGCACTCAAAGGGCACTAAGCATAGAGTGTGAAAACTGAGTTTCCTTGAGAGCTGCTTGGGAGCCTGATGGTGTGTGAAGTTGGTGAGCCAAATGGAGTTGTTCTCCCACAAGAACCACTCGGCTGATTCTTCTTCAATATGCCCTTCACCAACATGCAGTGTTTCCTTGATTGAATTAGCTCTCACACCAATATTTGCGTCTAGAGCCTTTGCATTGAGGGCTATCTGCAAACGTCTGTGGCGCTGAAGTTGCCTGTGAATGTGGAGTTGGTGGCATGTGAAACCCGCATGTGGAGCATGCGTTTGTGTGGGATGCTCTACCAGGTTCATTCCTAGATAATGCACTCAAAGGGCACTAAGCATAGAGTGTGAAAACTGAGTTTCCTTGAGAGCTGCTTGGAAGCCTGATGGTGTGTGAAGTTAGTGAGCCAAATGGAGTTGTTTTCCCACAAGAACCACTCGGCTGATTCTTCTTCAATATGCCCTTCACCAACATGCAGTGTTTCCTTGATTGAATTAGCTCTCACACCAATATTTGCGTCTAGAGCCTTTGCATTGAGGGCTATCTGAAAACGGCTGTGGCGCTGAAGTTGCCTGTGAATGTGGAGTTGGTGGCATGTGAAACCCACATGTGGACCATTCGTTTGTGTGGGATGCTCTACCAGGTTCATTCCTAGATAATGCACTCATAGGGCACTAAGCATAGAGTGTGAAAACTGAGTTTCCTTGAGAGCTGCTTGGAAGCCTGATGGTGTGTGAAGTTGTTGAGCCAAATGGAGTTGTTCTCCCACAAGAACCACTCGGCTGATTCTTCTTCAATATGCCCTTCAACAACATGCAGTGTTTCGTTGATTGAATTAGCCCTCACACCAATATTTGCGTCTAGAGCCTTTGCATTGAGGGCTATCTGAAAACGGCTGTGGCGCTGAAGTTGCCTGTGAATGTGGAGTTGGTGGCATGTGAAACCCGCATGTGGAGCATTCGTTTGTGTGGGATGCTCTACCAGGTTCATTCCTAGATAATGCACTCAAAGGGCACTAAGCATAGAGTGTGAAAACTGAGTTTCCTTGAGAGCTGCTTGGAAGCCTGATGGTGTGTGAAGTTGGTGAGCCAAATGGAGTTGTTCTCCCACAAGAACCACTCGGCTGATTCTTCTTCAATATGCCCTTCACCAACATGCAGTGTTTCCTTGATTGAATTAGCTCTCACACCAATATTTGCGTCTAGAGCCTTTGCATTGAGGGCTATCTGCAAACGTCTGTGGCGCTGAAGTTGCCTGTGAATGTGGAGTTGGTGGCATGTGAAACCCGCATGTGGAGCATTCGTTTGTGTGGGATGCTCTACCAGGTTCATTCCTAGATAATGCACTCAAAGGGCACTAAGCATAGAGTGTGAAAACTGAGTTTCCTTGAGAGCTGCTTGGAAGCCTGATGGTGTGTGAAGTTAGTGAGCCAAATGGAGTTGTTTTCCCACAAGAACCACTCGGCTGATTCTTCTTCAATATGCCCTTCACCAACATGCAGTGTTTCCTTGATTGAATTAGCTCTCACACCAATATTTGCGTCTAGAGCCTTTGCATTGAGGGCTATCTGCAATCTGCTGTGGCGCTGAAGTTGCCTGTGAATGTGGAGTTGGTGGCATGTGAAACCCGCATGTGGACCATTCGTTTGTGTGGGATGCTCTACCAGGTTCATTCCTAGATAATGCACTCATAGGGCACTAAACATAGAGTGTGAAAACTGAGTTTCCTTGAGAGCTGCTTGGAAGCCTGATGGTGTGTGACGTTAGTGAGCCAAATGGAGTTGTTCTCCCACAAGAACCACTCGGCTGATTCTTCTTCAATATGCCCTTCAACAACATGCAGTGTTTCGTTGATTGAATTAGCCCTCACACCAATATTTGCGTCTAGAGCCTTTGCATTGAGGGCTATCTGAAAACGGCTGTGGCGCTGAAGTTGCCTGTGAATGTGGAGTTGGTGGCATGTGAAACCCGCATGTGGAGCATTCGTTTGTGTGGGATGCTCTACCAGGTTCATTCCTAGATAATGCACTCAAAGGGCACTAAGCATAGAGTGTGAAAACTGAGTTTCCTTGAGAGCTGCTTGGAAGCCTGATGGTGTGTGAAGTTAGAGAGCCAAATGGAGTTGTTCTCCCACAAGAACCACTCGGCTGATTCTTCTTCAATATGCCCTTCACCAACATGCAGTGTTTCCTTGATTGAATTAGCTCTCACACCAATATTTGCGTCTAGAGCCTTTGCATTGAGGGCTATCTGCAAACGTCTGTGGCGCTGAAGTTGCCTGTGAATGTGGAGTTGGTGGCATGTGAAACCCGCATGTGGAGCATTCGTTTGTGTGGGATGCTCTACCAGGTTCATTCCTAGATAATGCACTCAAAGGGCACTAAGCATAGAGTGTGAAAACTTAGTTTCCTTGAGAGCTGCTTGGAAGCCTGATGGTGTGTGAAGTTGGTGAGCCAAATGGAGTTGTTCTCCCACAAGAACCACTCGGCTGATTCTTCTTCAATATGCCCTTCACCAACATGCAGTGTTTCCTTGATTGAATTAGCTCTCACACCAATATTTGCGTCTAGAGCCTTTGCCTTGAGGCCTATCTGCAAACGTCTGTGGCGCTGAAGTTGCTTGTGAATGTGGAGTTGGTGGCATGTGAAACCCGCATGTGGAGCATTCGTTTGTGTGGGATGCTCTACCAGGTTCATTCCTAGATAATGCACTCAAAGGGCACTAAGCATAGAGTGTGAAAACTGAGTTTCCTTGAGAGCTGCTTGGAAGCCTGATGGTGTGTGAAGTTGGTGAGCCAAATGGAGTTGTTCTCCCACAAGAACCACTCGGCTGATTCTTCTTCAATATGCCCTTCACCAACATGCAGTGTTTCCTTGATTGAATTAGCTCTCACACCAATATTTGCGTCTAGAGCCTTTGCCTTGAGGCCTATCTGCAAACGTCTGTGGCGCTGAAGTTGCTTGTGAATGTGGAGTTGGTGGCATGTGAAACCCGCATGTGGAGCATTCGTTTGTGTGGGATGCTCTACCAGGTTCATTCCTAGATAATGCACTCAAAGGGCACTAAGCATAGAGTGTGAAAACTGAGTTTCCTTGAGAGCTGCTTGGAAGCCTGATGGTGTGTGAAGTTAGTGAGCCAAATGGAGTTGTTTTCCCACAAGAACCACTCGGCTGATTCTTCTTCAATATGCCCTTCACCAACATGCAGTGTTTCCTTGATTGAATTAGCTCTCACACCAATATTTGCGTCTAGAGCCTTTGCATTGAGGGCTATCTGCAATCTGCTGTGGCGCTGAAGTTGCCTGTGAATGTGGAGTTGGTGGCATGTGAAACCCACATGTGGACCATTCGTTTGTGTGGGATGCTCTACCAGGTTCATTCCTAGATAATGCACTCATAGGGCACTAAGCATAGAGTGTGAAAACAGTTTCCTTGAGAGCTGCTTGGAAGCCTGATGGTGTGTGAAGTTGTTGAGCCAAATGGAGTTGTTCTCCCACAAGAACCACTCGGCTGATTCTTCTTCAATATGCCCTTCACCAACATGCAGTGTTTCGTTGATTGAATTAGCCCTCACACCAATATTTGCGTCTAGAGCCTTTGCATTGAGGGCTATCTGAAAACGTCTGTGGCGCTGAAGTTGCCTGTGAATGTGGAGTTGGTGGCATGTGAAACCCGCATGTGGAGCATTCGTTTGTGTGGGATGCTCTACCAGGTTCATTCCTAGATAATGCACTCAAAGGGCACTAAGCATAGAGTGTGAAAACTGAGTTTCCTTGAGAGCTGCTTGGAAGCCTGATGGTGTGTGAAGTTAGAGAGCCAAATGGAGTTGTTCTCCCACAAGAACCACTCGGCTGATTCTTCTTCAATATGCCCTTCACCAACATGCAGTGTTTCCTTGATTGAATTAGCTCTCACACCAATATTTGCGTCTAGAGCCTTTGCATTGAGGGCTATCTGCAAACGTCTGTGGCGCTGAAGTTGCCTGTGAATGTGGAGTTGGTGGCATGTGAAACCCGCATGTGGAGCATTCGTTTGTGTGGGATGCTCTACCAGGTTCATTCCTAGATAATGCACTCAAAGGGCACTAAGCATAGAGTGTGAAAACTGAGTTTCCTTGAGAGCTGCTTGGGAGCCTGATGGTGTGTGAAGTTGGTGAGCCAAATGGAGTTGTTCTCCCACAAGAACCACTCGGCTGATTCTTCTTCAATATGCCCTTCACCAACATGCAGTGTTTCCTTGATTGAATTAGCTCTCACACCAATATTTGCGTCTAGAGCCTTTGCATTGAGGGCTATCTGCAAACGTCTGTGGCGCTGAAGTTGCCTGTGAATGTGGAGTTGGTGGCATGTGAAACCCGCATGTGGAGCATGCGTTTGTGTGGGATGCTCTACCAGGTTCATTCCTAGATAATGCACTCAAAGGGCACTAAGCATAGAGTGTGAAAACTGAGTTTCCTTGAGAGCTGCTTGGAAGCCTGATAGTGTGTGAAGTTAGTGAGCCAAATGGAGTTTTTTTTCCCACAAGAACCACTCGGCTGATTCTTCTTCAATATGCCCTTCACCAACATGCAGTGTTTCCTTGATTGAATTAGCTCTCACACCAATATTTGCGTCTAGAGCCTTTGCATTGAGGGCTATCTGCAATCTGCTGTGGCGCTGAAGTTGCCTGTGAATGTGGAGTTGGTGGCATGTGAAACCCGCATGTGGACCATTCGTTTGTGTGGGATGCTCTACCAGGTTCATTCCTAGATAATGCACTCATAGGGCACTAAACATAGAGTGTGAAAACTGAGTTTCCTTGAGAGCTGCTTGGAAGCCTGATGGTGTGTGAAGTTGTTGAGCCAAATGGAGTTGTTCTCCCACAAGAACCACTCGGCTGATTCTTCTTCAATATGCCCTTCAACAACATGCAGTGTTTCCTTGATTGAATTAGCCCTCACACCAATATTTGCGTGTAGAGCCTTTGCATTGAGGGCTATCTGAAAACGGCTGTGGCGCTGAAGTTGCCTGTGAATGTGGAGTTGGTGGCATGTGAAACCCGCATGTGGAGCATTCGTTTGTGTGGGATGCTCTACCAGGTTCATTCCTAGATAATGCACTCAAAGGGCACTAAGCATAGAGTGTGAAAACTGAGTTTCCTTGAGAGCTGCTTGGAAGCCTGATGGTGTGTGAAGTTAGAGAGCCAAATGGAGTTGTTCTCCCACAAGAACCACTCGGCTGATTCTTCTTCAATATGCCCTTCACCAACATGCAGTGTTTCCTTGATTGAATTAGCTCTCACACCAATATTTGCGTCTAGAGCCTTTGCATTGAGGGCTATCTGCAAACGTCTGTGGCGCTGAAGTTGCCTGTGAATGTGGAGTTGGTGGCATGTGAAACCCGCATGTGGAGCATTCGTTTGTGTGGGATGCTCTACCAGGTTCATTCCTAGATAATGCACTCAAAGGGCACTAAGCATAGAGTGTGAAAACTGAGTTTCCTTGAGAGCTGCTTGGAAGCCTGATGGTGTGTGAAGTTGGTGAGCCAAATGGAGTTGTTCTCCCACAAGAACCACTCGGCTGATTCTTCTTCAATATGCCCTTCACCAACATGCAGTGTTTCCTTGATTGAATTAGCTCTCACACCAATATTTGCGTCTAGAGCCTTTGCCTTGAGGCCTATCTGCAAACGTCTGTGGCGCTGAAGTTGCTTGTGAATGTGGAGTTGGTGGCATGTGAAACCCGCATGTGGAGCATTCGTTTGTGTGGGATGCTCTACCAGGTTCATTCCTAGATAATGCACTCATAGGGCACTAAGCATAGAGTGTGAAAACTGAGTTTCCTTGAGAGCTGCTTGGAAGCCTGATGGTGTGTGAAGTTAGTGAGCCAAATGGAGTTGTTCTCCCACAAGAACCACTCGGCTGATTCTTCTTCAATATGCCCTTCACCAACATGCAGCGTTTCCTTGATTGAATTAGCTCTCACACCAATATTTGCGTCTAGAGCCTTTGCATTGAGGGCTATCTGAAAGTGGTTTTGGCGCTGAAGTTGCCTGTGAATGTGGAGTTGGTGGCATGTGAAACCCGCATGTGGAGCATTCGTTTGTGTGGGATGCTCTACCAGGTTCATTCCTAGATAATACACTCAAAGGGCACTAAGCATAGAGTGTGAAAACTGAGTTTCCTTGAGAGCTGCTTGGAAGCCTGATGGTGTGTGAAGTTGGTGAGCCAAATGGAGTTGTTCTCCCACAAGAACCACTCGGCTGATTCTTCTTCAATATGACCTTCACCAACATGCAGTGTTTCCTTGATTGAATTAGCTCTCACACCAATATTTGCGTCTAGAGCCTTTGCCTTGAGGCCTATCTGCAAACGTCTGTGGCGCTGAAGTTGCCTGTGAATGTGGAGTTGGTGGCATGTGAAACCCGCATGTGGACCATTCGTTTGTGTGGGATGCTCTACCAGGTTCATTCCTAGATAATGCACTCATAGGGCACTAAGCATAGAGTGTGAAAACTGAGTTTCCTTGAGAGCTGCTTGGAAGCCTGATGGTGTGTGAAGTTAGTGAGCCAAATGGAGTTGTTCTCCCACAAGAACCACTCGGCTGATTCTTCTTCAATATGCCCTTCACCAACATGCAGTGTTTCCTTGATTGAATGAGCTCTCACACCAATATTTGCGTCTAGAGCCTTTGCATTGAGGGCTATCTGAAAACGGCTGTGACGCTGAAGTTGCCCTTGAATGTGGAGTTGGTGGCATGTGAAACCCACATGTGGAGCATTCGTTTGTGTGTGGGATGCTCTACCAGGTTCATTTCTAGATAATGCACTCAAAGGGCACTAAGCATAGAGTGTGAAAACTGAGTTTCCTTGAGAGCTGCTTGGAAGCCTGATGGTGTGTGACGTTATTGAGCCAAATGGAGTTGTTCTCCCACAAGAACCACTCGGCTGATTCTTATTCAATGTGCCCTTCAACAACATGCAGTGTTTCCTTGATTGAATTAGCTCTCACACCAATATTTGCGTCTAGAGCCTTTGCATTGAGGGCTATCTGCAAACGTCTGTGGCGCTGAAGTTGCCTGTGAATGTGGAGTTGGTGGCATGTGAAACCCGCATGTGGAGCATTCGTTTGTGCGGAATGCTCTACCAGGTTCATTCCTAGATAATGCACTCAAAGGGCACTAAGCATAGAGTGTGAAAACTGAGTTTCCTTGAGAGCTGCTTGGAAGCCTGATGGTGTGTGAAGTTAGTGAGCCAAATGGAGTTGTTCTCCCACAAGAACCACTCGGCTGATTCTTCTTCAATATGCCCTTCACCAACATGCAGTGTTTCCTTGATTGAATTAGCTCTCACACCAATATTTGCGTCTAGAGCCTTTGCATTGAGGGCTATCTGAAAACGGCTGTGGCGCTGAAGTTGCCTGTGAATGTGGAGTTGGTGGCATGTGAAACCCGCATGTGGAGCATTCGTTTGTGTGGGATGCTCTACCAGGTTCATTCCTAGATAATGCACTCAAAGGGCACTAAGCATAGAGTGTGAAAACTGAGTTTCCTTGAGAGCTGCTTGGAATCCTATTGGTGTGTGACGTTAGTGAGCCAAATGGAGTTGTTCTCCCACAAGAACCACTCGGCTGATTCTTCTTCAATATGCCCTTCACCAACATGCAGTGTTTCCTTGATTGAATGAGCTCTCACACCAATATTTGCGTCTAGAGCCTATGCATTGAGGGCTATCTGAAAACGGCTGTGACGCTGAAGTTGCCTGTGAATGTGGAGTTGGTGGCATGTGAAACCCGCATGTGGAGCATTCGTTTGTGTGGGATGCTCTACCAGATTCATTCCTAGATAATGCACTCAAAGGGCACTAAGCATAGAGTGTGAAAACTGAGTTTCCTTGAGAGCTGCTTGGAAGCCTGATGTTGTGTGACGTTAGTGAGCCAAATGGAGTTGTTCTCCCACAAGAACCACTCGGCTGATTCTTCTTCAATATGCCCTTCACCAACATGCAGTGTTTCCTTGATTGAATTAGCTCTCACACCAATATTTGCGTCTAGAGCCTTTGCATTGAGGGCTATCTGCAAACGTCTGTGGCGCTGAAGTTGACTGTGAATGTGGAGTTGGTGGCATGTGAAACCCGCATGTGGAGCATTCGTTTGTGTGGGATGCTCTACCAGGTTCATTCCTAGATAATGCACTCATAGGGCACTAAGCATAGAGTGTGAAAACTGAGTTTCCTTGAGAGCTGCTTGGAAGCCTGATGGTGTGTGACGTTAGTGAGCCAAATGGAGTTGTTCTCCCACAAGAACCACTCGGCTGATTCTTCTTCAATATGCCCTTCAACAACATGCAGTGTTTCCTTGATTGAATTAGCTCTCACATCAATATTTGCGTCTAGAGCCTTTGCATTGAGGGCTATCTGAAAGTGGTTTTTGCTATGAAGTTGCCTGTGAATGTGGAGTTGGTGGCATGTGAAACCCGCATGTGGAGCATTCGTTTGTGCGGAATGCTCTACCAGGTTCATTCCTAGATAATGCACTCAAAGGGCACTAAGCATAGAGTGTGAAAACTGAGTTTCCTTGAGAGCTGCTTGGAAGCCTGATGGTGTGTGAAGTTAGTGAGCCAAATGGAGTTGTTCTCCCACAAGAACCACTCGGCTGATTCTTCTTCAATATGCCCTTCAACAACATGCAGTGTTTCCTTGATTGAATTAGCTCTCACACCAATATTTGCGTCTAGAGCCTTTGCATTGAGGGCTATCTGCAATCTGCTGTGGCGCTGAAGTTGCCTGTGAATGTGGAGTTGGTGGCATGTGAAACCCGCATGTGGAGCATTCGTTTGTGTGGGATGCTCTACCAGGTTCATTCCTAGATAATGCACTCAAAGGGCACTAAGCATAGAGTGTGAAAACTGAGTTTCCTTGAGAGCTGCTTGAAAGCCTGATGATGTGTGACGTTAGTGAGTCAAATGGAGTTGTTCTCCCACAAGAACCACTCGGCTGATTCTTCTTCAATATGCCCTTCACCAACATGCAGTGTTTCCTTGATTGAATTAGCTCTCACACCAATATTTGAGTCTAGAGCCTTTGCATTGAGGGCTATCTGCAAACGTCTGTGGCGCTGAAGTTGCCTGTGAATGTGGAGTTGGTGGCATGTGAAACCCGCATGTGGAGCATTCGTTTGTGTGGGATGCTTTACCAGGTTCATTCCTAGATAATGCACTCAAAGGGCACTAAGCATAGAGTGTGAAAACTGAGTTTCCTTGAGAGCTGCTTGAAAGCCTGATGATGTGTGACGTTAGTGAGTCAAATGGAGTTGTTCTCCCACAAGAACCACTCGGCTGATTCTTCTTCAATATGCCCTTCACCAACATGCAGTGTTTCCTTGATTGAATTAGCTCTCACACCAATATTTGCGTCTAGAGCCTTTGCATTGAGGGCTATCTGCAAACGTCTGTGGCGCTGAAGTTGCCTGTGAATGTGGAGTTGGTGGCATGTGAAACCCGCATGTGGAGCATTCGTTTGTGTGGGATGCTCTACCAGGTTCATTCCTAGATAATGCACTCAAAGGGCACTAAGCATAGAGTGTGAAAACTGAGTTTCCTTGAGAGCTGCTTGGAAGCCTGATGGTGTGTGAAGTTAGTGAACCAAATGGAGTTGTTCTCCCACAAAAACCACTCGGCTGATTCTTCTTCAATATGCCCTTCACCAACATGCAGTGTTTCCTTGATTGAATTAGCTCTCACACCAATATTTGCGTCTAGAGCCTTTGCATTGAGGGCTATCTGCAAACGTCTGTGGCTCTGAAGTTGCCTGTGAGTGTGGAATTGGTGGCATGTGAAACCCGCATGTGGAGCATTCGTTTGTGCTGAATGCTCTACCAGGTTCATTCTTAGATAATGCACTCAGAGGGCACTAAGCATAGAGTGTGAAAACTGAGTTTCCTTGAGAGCTGCTTGGAAGCCTGATGGTGTGTGAAGTTAGTGAGCCAAATGGAGTTGTTCTCCCACAAGAACCACTCGGCTGATTCTTCTTCAATATGCCCTTCACCAACATGCAGTGTTTCCTTGATTGAATTAGCTCTCACACCAATATTTGCGTCTAGAGCCTTTGCATTGAGGGCTATCTGTAATCTGCTGTGGCGCTGAAGTTGCCTGTGAATGTGGAGTTGGTGGCATGTGAAACCCGCATGTGGAGCATTCATTTGTGTGGGATGCTCTACCAGGTTCATTCCTAGATAATGCACTCAAAGGGCACTAAGCATAGAGTGTGAAAACTGAGTTTCCTTGAGAGCTGCTTGAAAGCCTGATGATGTGTGACGTTAGTGAGCCAAATGGAGTTGTTCTCCCACAAGAACCACTCGGCTGATTCTTCTTCAATATGCCCTTCACCAACATGCAGTGTTTCCTTGATTGAATTAGCTCTCACACCAATATTTGCGTCTAGAGCCTTTGCATTGAGGGCTATCTGCAAACGTCTGTGGCGCTGAAGTTGCCTGTGAATGTGGAGTTGGTGGCATGTGAAACCCGCATGTGGAGCATTCGTTTGTGTGGGATGCTCTACCAGGTTCATTCCTAGATAATGCACTCATAGGGCACTAAGCATAGAGTGTGAAAACTGAGTTTCCTTGAGAGCTGCTTGGAAGCCTGATGGTGTGTGAAGTTAGTGAGCCAAAAGGAGTTGTTCTCCCACAAGAACCACTCGGCTGATTCTTCTTCAATATGCACTTCACCAACATGCAGTGTTTCCTTGATTGAATTAGCTCTCACACCAATATTTGCGTCTAGAGCCTTTGCATTGAGGGCTATCTGCAAACGTCTGTGGCGCTGACGTTGCCTGTGAATGTGGAGTTGGTGGCATGTGAAACCCGCATGTGGAGCATTCGTTTGTGTGGGATGCTTTACCAGGTTCATTCCTAGATAATGCACTCATGGGGCACTAAGCATAGAGTGTGAAAACTGAGTTTCCTTGAGAGCTGCTTGGAAGCCTGATGGTGTGTGACGTTAGTGAGCCAAATGGAGTTGTTCTCCCACAAGAACCACTCGGCTGATTCTTCTTCAATATGCCCTTCACCAACATGCAGTGTTTCCTTGATTGAATTAGCTCTCACATCAATATTTGCGTCTAGAGCCTTTGCATTGAGGGCTATCTGAAAGTGGTTTTGGCTCTGAAGTTGCCTGTGAATGTGGAATTGGTGGCATGTGAAACCCGCATGTGGAGCATTCGTTTGTGCGGAATGCTCTACCAGGTTCATTCCTAGATAATGCACTCAAATGGCACTAAGCATAGAGTGTGAAAACTGAGTTTCCTTGAGAGCTGCTTGGAAGCCTGATGGTGTGTGAAGTTAGTGAGCCAAATGGAGTTGTTCTCCCACAAGAACCACTCGGCTGATTCTTCTTCAATATGCCCTTCACCAACATGCAGTGTTTCCTTGATTGAATTAGCTCTCACACCAATATTTGCGTCTAGAGCCTTTGCATTGAGGGCTATCTGAAAACGTCTGTGGCGCTGACGTTGCCTGTGAATGTGGAGTTGGTGGCATGTGAAACCCGCATGTGGAGCATTCGTTTGTGTGGGATGCTCTACCAGGTTCATTCCTAGATAATGCACTCATGGGGCACTAAGCATAGAGTGTGAAAACTGAGTTTCCTTGAGAGCTGCTTGGAAGCCTGATGGTGTGTGAAGTTAGTGAGCCAAATGGAGTTGTTCTCCCACAAGAACCACTCGGCTGATTCTTCTTCAATATGCCCTTCACCAACATGCAGTGTTTCCTTGATTGAATTAGCTCTCACACCAATATTTGCGTCTAGAGCCTTTGCATTGAGGGCTATCTGCAAACATCTGTGGCGCTGAAGTTGCCTGTGAATGTGGAGTTGGTGGCATGTGAAACCCGCATGTGGAGCATTCGTTTGTGTGGGATGCTCTACCAGGTTCATTCCTAGATAATGCACTCAAAGGGCACTAAGCATAGAGTGTGAAAACTGAGTTTCCTTGAGAGCTGCTTGGAAGCCTGATGGTGTGTGAAGTTAGTGAGCCAAATGGAGTTGTTCTCCCACAAGAACCACTCGGCTGATTCTTCTTCAATATGCCCTTCAACAACATGCAGTGTTTCCTTGATTGAATTAGCTCTCACACCAATATTTGCGTCTAGAGCCTTTGCATTGAGGGCTATCTGCAATCTGCTGTGGCGCTGAAGTTGCCTGTGAATGTGGAGTTGGTGGCATGTGAAACCCGCATGTGGAGCATTCGTTTGTGTGGGATGCTCTACCAGGTTCATTCCTAGATAATGCACTCAAAGGGCACTAAGCATAGAGTGTGAAAACTGAGTTTCCTTGAGAGCTGCTTGGAAGCCTGATGGTGTGTGAAGTTAGTGAGCCAAATGGAGTTGTTCTCCCACAAGAACCACTCGGCTGACTCTTCTTCAATATGCCCTTCACCAACATGCAGTGTTTCCTTGATTGAATGAGCTCTCACACCAATATTTGCGTCTAGAGCCTTTGCATTGAGGGCTATCTGCAAACGTCTGTGGCGCTGAAGTTGCCTGTGAATGTGGAGTTGGTGGCATGTGAAACCCGCATGTGGAGCATTCGTTTGTGTGGGATGCTCTACCAGGTTCATTCCTAGATAATGCACTCAAAGGGCACTAAGCATAGAGTGTGAAAACTGAGTTTCCTTGAGAGCTGCTTGGAAGCCTGATGGTGTGTGAAGTTGGAGAGCCAAATGGAGTTGTTCTCCCACAAGAACCACTCGGCTGATTCTTCTTCAATATGCCCTTCACCAACATGCAGTGTTTCCTTGATTGAATTAGCTCTCACACCAATATTTGCGTCTAGAGCCTTTGCATTGAGGGCTATCTGAAAACGTCTGTGGCGCTGAAGTTGCCTGTGAATGTGGAGTTGGTGGCATGTGAAACCCGCATGTGGAGCATTCGTTTGTGTGGGATGCTCTACCAGATTCATTCCTAGATAATGCACTCAAAGGGCACTAAGCATAGAGTGTGAAAACTGAGTTTCCTTGAGAGCTGCTTGGAAGCCTGATGGTGTGTGAAGTTAGTGAGCCAAATGGAGTTGTTCTCCCACAAGAACCACTCGGCTGATTCTTCTTCAATATGCCCTTCACCAACATGCAGTGTTTCCTTGATTGAATTAGCTCTCACACCAATATTTGCGTCTAGAGCCTTTGCATTGAGGGCTATCTGCAAACGTCTGTGGCGCTGAAGTTGCCTGTGAATGTGGAGTTGGTGGCATGTGAAACCCGCATGTGGAGCATTCGTTTGTGTGGGATGCTCTACCAGGTTCATTCCTAGATAATGCACTCAAAGGGCACTAAGCATAGAGTGTGAAAACTGAGTTTCCTTGAGAGCTGCTTGGAAGCCTGATGGTGTGTGAAGTTAGTGAGCCAAATGGAGTTGTTCTCCCACAAGAACCACTCGGCTGATTCTTCTTCAATATGCCCTTCACCAACATGCAGTGTTTCCTTGATTGAATTAGCTCTCACACCAATATTTGCGTCTAGAGCCTTTGCATTGAGGGCTATCTGCAAACGTCTGTGGCGCTGAAGTTGCCTGTGAATGTGGAGTTGGTGGCATGTGAAACCCGCATGTGGAGCATTCGTTTGTGTGGGATGCTCTCCATGCTTCATTTCAGTCCTAGGCACTCAAAGGGCACTAAGCATAGAGTGTGAAAACTGAGTTTCCTTGAGAGCTGCTTGGAAGCCTGATGGTGTGTGAAGTTAGTGAGCCAAATGGAGTTGTTCTCCCACAAGAACCACTCGGCTGATTCTTCTTCAATATGCCCTTCACCAACATGCAGTGTTTCCTTGATTGAATTAGCTCTCACACCAATATTTGCGTCTAGAGCCTTTGCATTGAGGGCTATCTGCAAACGTCTGTGGCGCTGAAGTTGACTGTGAATGTGGAGTTGGTGGCATGTGAAACCCGCATGTGGAGCATTCGTTTGTGTGGGATGCTCTACCAGATTCATTCCTAGATAACGCACTCAAAGGGCACTAAGCATAGAGTGTGAAAACTGAGTTTCCTTGAGAGCTGCTTGGAAGCCTGATGGTGTGTGAAGTTAGTGAGCCAAATGGAGTTGTTCTCCCACAAGAACCACTCGGCTGATTCTTCTTCAATATGCCCTTCACCAACATGCAGTGTTTCCTTGATTGAATTAGCTCTCACACCAATATTTGCGTCTAGAGCCTTTGCATTGAGGGCTATCTGCAATCTGCTGAGGCGCTGAAGTTGCCTGTGATTGTGGAGTTGGTGGCATGTGAAACCCGCATGTGGAGCATTCGTTTGTGTGGGATGCTCTACCAGGTTCATTCCTAGATAATGCACTCAAAGGGCACTAAGCATAGAGTGTGAAAACTGAGTTTCCTTGAGAGCTGCTTGGAAGCCTGATGGTGTGTGAAGTTAGTGAGCCAAATGGAGTTGTTCTCCCACAAAAACCACTCGGCTGATTCTTCTTCAATATGCCCTTCACCAACATGCAGTGTTTCCTTGATTGAATTAGCTCTCACACCAATATTTGCGTCTAGAGCCTTTGCATTGAGGGCTATCTGCAATCTGCTGTGGCGCTGACGTTGCCTGTGAATGTGGAGTTGGTGGCATGTGAAACCCGCATGTGGAGCATTCGTTTGTGTGGGATGCTCTACCAGGTTCATTCCTAGATAATGCACTCATGGGGCACTAAGCATAGAGTGTGAAAACTGAGTTTCCTTGAGAGCTGCTAGGAAGCCTGATGGTGTGTGAAGTTAGTGAGCCAAATGAAGTTGTTCTCCCACAAGAACCACTCGGCTGATTCTTCTTCAATATGCCCTTCACCAACATGCAGTGTTTCCTTGATTGAATTAGCTCTCACACCAATATTTGCGTCTAGAGCCTTTGCATCGAGGGCTATCTGAAAGTGTTTTTGGCGCTGAAGTTGCCTGTGAATGTGGAGTTGGTGGCATGTGAAACCCGCATGTGGAGCATTCGTTTGTGTGGGATGCTCTACCAGGTTCATTCCTAGATAATGCACTCATAGGGCACTAAGCATAGAGTGTGAAAACTGAGTTTTCTTGAGCGCTGCTTGGAAGCCTGATGGTGTGTGACGTTAGTGAGCCAAATGGAGTTGTTCTCCCACAAGAACCACTCGGCTGATTCTTCTTCAATATGCCCTTCACCAACATGCAGTGTTTCGTTGATTGAATTAGCTCTCACACCAATATTTGCGTCTAGAGCCTTTGCATTGAGGGCTATCTGCAAACGTCTGTGGCGCTGAAGTTGCCTGTGAATGTGGAGTTGGTGGCATGTGAAACCCGCATGTGGAGCATTCGTTTGTGTGGGATGCTCTACCAGGTTCATTCCTAGATAATGCACTCAAAGGGCACTAAGCATAGAGTGTGAAAACTGAGTTTCCTTGAGAGCTGCTTGGAAGCCTGATGGTGTGTGAAGTTAGTGAGCCAAATGGTGTTGTTCTCCCACAAGAACCACTCGGCTGATTCTTCTTCAATATGCCCTTCACCAACATGCAGTGTTTTCTTGATTGAATTAGCTCTCACACAAATATTTGCGTCTAGAGCCTTTGCATTGAGGGCTATCTGCAAACGTCTGTGGCGCTGAAGTTGCCTGTGAATGTGGAGTTGGTGGCATGTGAAACCCGCATGTGGAGCATTCGTTTGTGTGGGATGCTCTACCAGGTTCATTCCTAGATAATGCACTCAAAGGGCACTAAGCATAGAGTGTGAAAACTGAGTTTCCTTGAGAGCTGCTTGGAAGCCTGATGGTGTGTGACGTTAGTGAGCCAAATGAAGTTGTTCTCCCACAAGAACCACTCGGCTGATTCTTCTTCAATATGCCCTTCACCAACATGCAGTGTTTCCTTGATTGAATTAGCTCTCACACCAATATTTGTGTCTAGAGCCTTTGCATCGAGGGCTATCTGCAAACGTCTGTGGCGCTGAAGTTGCCTGTGAATGTGGAGTTGGTGGCATGTGAAACCCGCATGTGGAGCATTCGTTTGTGTGGGATGCTCTACCAGGTTCATTTCAATTATAGGCACTCAAAGGGTACTAAGCATAGAGTGTGAAAACTGAGTTTCCTCGAGAGCTGCTTGGAAGCCTGATGGTGTGTGACGTTAGTGAGCCAAATGGAGTTGTTCTCCCACAAGAACCACTCGGCTGATTCTTCTTCAATATGCCCTTCACCAACATGCAGTGTTTCCTTGATTGAATTAGCTCTCACACCAATATTTGCGTCTGGAGCCTTTGCATTGAGGGCTATCTGATAGTGTTTTTGGCGCTGAAATTATCTGTGAATGTGGAGTTGGTGGCATGTGAAACCCGCATGTGGACCATTCGTTTGTGTGGGATGCTCTACCAGGTTCATTCCTAGATAATGCACTCAAGGGACACTAAGCATAGAGTGTGAAAACTGAGTTGCCTTGAGAGCTGTTTGGAAACCTGATGGTGTGTGACGTTAGTGAGCCAAATGGAGTTGTTCTCCCACAAGAACCACTCAGCTGATTCTTCTTCAATATGCCCTTCACCAACATGCAGTGTTTTCTTGATTGAATTAGCTCTCACACCAATATTTGGGTCTAGAGCCTTTGCATTGAGGGCTATCTGAAAAGGGCTGTGGCGCTGAAGTTGCCTGTGAATGTGGAGTTGGTGGCATGTGAAACCCGCATGTGGAGCATTCGTTTGTGTGGGATGCTCTACCAGGTTCATTCCTAGATAATGCACTCAAAGGGCACTAAGCATAGATTGTGAAAACTGAGTTTCCTTGAGAGCTGCTTGGAAGCCTGATAGTGTGTGAAGTTAGTGAGCCAAATGGTGTTGTTCTCCGACAAGAACCACTCAGCTGATTCTTCTTCAATATGCCCTTCACCAACATGCAGTGTTTCCTTGATTGAATTAGCTCTCACACAAATATTTGCGTCTAGAGCCTTTGCATTGAGGGCTATCTGAAAACGGCTGTGGCGCTGAAGTTGCCTGTGAATGTGGAGTTGGTGGCATGTGAAACCCGCATGTGGAGCATTCGTTTGTGTGGGATGCTCTACCAGATTCATTCCTAGAAAATGCACTCAAAGGGCACTAAGCATAGAGTGTGAAAACTGAGTTTCCTTGAGAGCTGCTTGGAAGCCCGATGGTGTGTGACGTTAGTGAGCCAAATGGAGTTGTTCTCCCACAAGAACCACTCGGCTGATTCTTCTTCAATATGCCCTTCACCAACATGCAGTGTTTCCTTGATTGAATTAGCTCTCACACCAATATTTGCACCTAGAGTCTTTGCATTGAGGGCTATCTGCAAACGTCTGTGGCGCTGAAGTTGCCTGTGAATGTGGAGTTGGTGGCATGTGAAACCCGCATGTGGAGCATTCGTTTGTGTGGGATGCTCTACCAGGTTCATTCCTAGATAATGCACTCAAAGGGCACTAAGCATAGAGTGTGAAAACTGAGTTTCCTTGAGAGCTGCTAGGAAGCCTGATGGTGTGTGAAGTTAGTGAGCCAAATGGAGTTGTTCTCCCACAAGAACCACTCGGCTGATTCTTCTTCAATATGCCCTTCACCAACATGCAGTGTTTCCTTGATTGAATTAGCTCTCACACCAATATTTGCGTCTAGATCTTTGCATTGAGGGCTATCTGAAAGTGGTTTTGGCGTTGAAATTGTCTGTGAATGTGGAGTTGGTGGCATGTGAAACCCGCATGTGGAGCATTCGTTTGTGTGGGATGCTCACCAAGCTTCATTTCAGTCCTAGGCACTCAAAGGGCACTAAGCATAGAGTGTGAAAACTGAGTTTCCTTGAGAGCTGCTTGAAAGCCTGATGGTGTGCGAATTTACTGAGCCAAATGTAATTGTTTTCCCACAAGAACCACTCATCTGATTCTTCTTCAATATACCCTTCACCAACATGCAATGTTTTCTTGATTGAATTAGCTCTCACACCAATATTTGCTTCTAGAGCCTTTGCATTGAGGGCTATCTGAAAGTGGTTTTGGCGCTGAAGTTGCCTGTGAATGTGGAGTTGGTGGCATGTGAAACCCGCATGTGGAGCATTCGTTTGTGTGGGATGCTCTACCAGGTTCATTCCTGGATAATGCACTCAGAGGGCACTAAGCATAGAGTGTGAAAACTGAGTTTCCTTGAGAGCTGCTTGGAAGCCTGATGGTGTGTGACGTTAGAGAGCCAAATGGAGTTGTTCTCCCACAAGAACCACTTGGCTGATTCTTCTTCAATATGCCCTTCACCAACATGCAGTGTTTCCTTGATTGAATTAACTCTCACACCAATATTTGCGTCTAGAGCCTTTGCATTGAGGGCTATCTGAAAACGTCTGTGGCGCTGAAGTTGCCTGTGAATGTGGAGTTGGTGGCATGTGAAACCCGCATGTGGAGCATTCGTTTGTGTGGGATGCTCTACCAGGTTCATTCCTAGATAATGCACTCAGAGGGCACTAAGCATAGAGTTTGAAAACTGAGTTTCCTTGAGAGCTGCTTGGAAGCCTGATGGTGTGTGACGTTAGTGAGCCAAATGGAGTTGTTCTCCCACAAGAACCACTCGGCTGATTCTTCTTCAATATGCCCTTCACCAACATGCAGTGTTTCCTTGATTGAATTAACTCTCACACCAATATTTGCGTCTAGAGCCTTTGCATTGAGGGCTATCTGAAAACGTCTGTGGCGATGAAGTTGCCTGTGAATGTGGAGTTGGTGGCATGTGAAACCCGCATGTGGAGCATTCGTTTGTGTGGGATGCTCTACCAGGTTCATTCCTAGATAATGCACTCAAAGGGCACTAAGCATAGAGTGTGAAAACTGAGTTTCCTTGAGAGCTGCTTGGAAGCCTGATGGTGTGTGAAGTTAGTGAGCCAAATGGAGTTGTTCTCCCACAAGAACCACTCGGCTGATTCTTCTTCAATATGCCCTTCACCAACATGCAGTGTTTCCTTGATTGAATTAGCTCTCACACCAATATTTGCGTCTAGAGCCTTTGCATTGAGGGCTATCTGCAAACGTCTGTGGTGCTGAAGTTGCCTGTGAATGTGGAGTTGGTGGCATGTGAAACCCGCATGTGGAGCATTCGTTTGTGTGGGATGCTCTACCAGGTTCATTCCTAGATAATGCACTCAAAGGGCACTAAGCATAGAGTGTGAAAACTGAGTTTCCTTGAGAGCTGCTTGGAAGCCTGATGGTGTGTGAAGTTAGTGAGCCAAATGGAGTTGTTCTCCCACAAGAACCACTCGGCTGATTCTTCTTCAATATGCCCTTCACCAACATGCAGTGTTTCCTTGATTGAATTAGCTCTCACACCAATATTTGCGTCTAGAGCCTTTGCATTGAGGGCTGTCTGCAAACGTCTGTGGCGCTGATGTTGCCTGTGAATGTGGAGTTGGTGGCATGTGAAACCCGCATGTGGAGCATTCGTTTGTGTGGGATGCTCACCAAGCTTCATTTCAGTCCTAGGCACTCAAAGGGCACTAAGCATAGAGTGTGAAAACTGAGTTTCCTTGAGAGCTGCTTGGAAGCCTGATGGTGTGTGAAGTTAGTGAGCCAAATGGAGTTGTTCTCCCACAAGATCCACTAGGCTGATTATTCTTCAATATGCCCTTCACCAACATGCAGTGTTTCCTTGATTGAATTAGCTCTCACACCAATATTTGCGTCTATATCTTTGCATTGAGGGCTATCTGAAAGTGGTTTAGGCGTTGAAATTGTCTGTGAATGTGGAGTTGGTGGCATGTGAAACCCGCATGTGGAGCATTCGTTTGTGTGGGATGCTCACCAAGCTTCATTTCAGTCCTAGGCACTCAAAGGGCACTAAGCATAGAGTGTGAAAACTGAGTTTCCTTGGGAGCTGCTTGGAAGCCTGATGGTGTGTGACGTTAGTGAGCCAAATGGAGTTTTTCTCCCACAAAAACCACTTGGCTGATTCTTCTTCGATATGCCCTTCACCAACATGCAGTGTTTCCTTGATTGAATTAGCTCTCACACCAATATTTGCGTCTAGAGAATTTGCATTGAGGGCTATCTGAAAGTGGTTTTGGCGCTGAAGTTGCCTGTGAATGTGGAGTTGATGGCATGTGAAACCCGCATGTGGAGCATTCGTTTGTGTGGGATGCTCTACCAGGTTCATTCCTAGATAATGCACTTAATGGGCACTAAGCATAGAGTGTGAAAACTGAGTTTCCTTGAGAGCTGCTTGAAAGCCTGATGGTGTGTGACGTTAGAGAGCCAAATGGAGTTGTTCTCCCACAAGAACCACTTGGCTGATTCTTCTTCAATATGCCCTTCACCAACATGCAGTGTTTCCTTGATTGAATTAACTCTCACACCAATATTTGCGTCTAGAGCCTTTGCATTGAGGGCTATCTGAAAACGTCTGTGGCGCTGAAGTTGCCTGTGAATGTGGAGTTGGTGGCATGTGAAACCCGCATGTGGAGCATTCGTTTGTGTGAGATGCTCTACCAGGTTCATTCCTAGATAATGCACTCAGAGGGCACTAAGCATAGAGTGTGAAAACTGAGTTTCCTTGAGAGCTGCTTGGAAGCCTGATGGTGTGTGACGTTAGTGAGCCAAATGGAGTTGTTCTCCCACAAGAACCACTCGGCTGATTCTTCTTCAATATGCCCTTCACCAACATGCAGTGTTTCCTTGATTGAATTAGCTCTCACACCAATATTTGCGTCTAGAGCCTTTGCATTGAGGGCTATCTGAAAACGTCTGTGGCGCTGACGTTGCCTGTGAATGTGGAGTTGGTGGCATGTGAAACCCGCATGTGGAGCATTCGTTTGTGTGGGATGCTCTACCAGGTTCATTCCTAGATAATGCACTCATGGGGCACTAAGCATAGAGTGTGAAAACTGAGTTTCCTTGAGAGCTGCTTGGAAGCCTGATGGTGTGTGAAGTTAGTGAGCCAAATGGAGTTGTTCTCCCACAAGAACCACTCGGCTGATTCTTCTTCAATATGCCCTTCACCAACATGCAGTGTTTCCTTGATTGAATTAGCTCTCACACCAATATTTGCGTCTAGAGCCTTTGCATTGAGGGCTATCTGCAAACATCTGTGGCGCTGAAGTTGCCTGTGAATGTGGAGTTGGTGGCATGTGAAACCCGCATGTGGAGCATTCGTTTGTGTGGGATGCTCTACCAGGTTCATTCCTAGATAATGCACTCAAAGGGCACTAAGCATAGAGTGTGAAAACTGAGTTTCCTTGAGAGCTGCTTGGAAGCCTAATGGTGTGTGAAGTTAGTGAGCCAAATGGAGTTGTTCTCCCACAAGAACCACTCGGCTGATTCTTCTTCAATATGCCCTTCACCAACATGCAGTGTTTCCTTGATTGAATTAGCTCTCACACCAATATTTGCGTCTAGAGCCTTTGCATTGAGGGCTATCTGCAAACGTCTGTGGCGCTGAAGTTGCCTGTGAATGTGGAGTTGGTGGCATGTGAAACCCGCATGTGGAGCATTCGTTTGTGTGGGATGCTCTACCAGGTTCATTCCTAGATAATGCACTCAAAGGGCACTAAGCATAGAGTGTGAAAACTGAGTTTCCTTGAGAGCTGCTTGGAAGCCTGATGGTGTGTGAAGTTGGAGAGCCAAATGGAGTTGTTCTCCCACAAGAACCACTCGGCTGATTCTTCTTCAATATGCCCTTCACCAACATGCAGTGTTTCCTTGATTGAATTAGCTCTCACACCAATATTTGCGTCTAGAGCCTTTGCATTGAGGGCTATCTGCAAACGTCTGTGGCGCTGAAGTTGCCTGTGAATGTGGAGTTGGTGGCATGTGAAACCCGCATGTGGAGCATTCGTTTGTGTGGGATGCTCTACCAGATTCATTCCTAGATAATGCACTCAAAGGGCACTAAGCATAGAGTGTGAAAACTGAGTTTCCTTGAGAGCTGCTTGGAAGCCTGATGGTGTGTGAAGTTAGTGAGCCAAATGGAGTTGTTCTCCCACAAGAACCACTCGGCTGATTCTTCTTCAATATGCCCTTCACCAACATGCAGTGTTTCCTTGATTGAATTAGCTCTCACACCAATATTTGCGTCTAGAGCCTTTGCATTGAGGGCTATCTGCAAACGTCTGTGGCGCTGAAGTTGCCTGTGAATGTGGAGTTGGTGGCATGTGAAACCCGCATGTGGAGCATTCGTTTGTGTGGGATGCTCTACCAGGTTCATTCCTAGATAATGCACTCAAAGGGCACTAAGCATAGAGTGTGAAAACTGAGTTTCCTTGAGAGCTGCTTGGAAGCCTGATGGTGTGTGAAGTTAGTGAGCCAAATGGAGTTGTTCTCCCACAAGAACCACTCGGCTGATTCTTCTTCAATATGCCCTTCACCAACATGCAGTGTTTCCTTGATTGAATTAGCTCTCACACCAATATTTGCGTCTAGAGCCTTTGCATTGAGGGCTATCTGCAAACGTCTGTGGCGCTGAAGTTGCCTGTGAATGTGGAGTTGGTGGCATGTGAAACCCGCATGTGGAGCATTCGTTTGTGTGGGATGCTCTCCATGCTTCATTTCAGTCCTAGGCACTCAAAGGGCACTAAGCATAGAGTGTGAAAACTGAGTTTCCTTGAGAGCTGCTTGGAAGCCTGATGGTGTGTGAAGTTAGTGAGCCAAATGGAGTTGTTCTCCCACAAGAACCACTCGGCTGATTCTTCTTCAATATGCCCTTCACCAACATGCAGTGTTTCCTTGATTGAATTAGCTCTCACACCAATATTTGCGTCTAGAGCCTTTGCATTGAGGGCTATCTGCAAACGTCTGTGGCGCTGAAGTTGACTGTGAATGTGGAGTTGGTGGCATGTGAAACCCGCATGTGGAGCATTCGTTTGTGTGGGATGCTCTACCAGATTCATTCCTAGATAACGCACTCAAAGGGCACTAAGCATAGAGTGTGAAAACTGAGTTTCCTTGAGAGCTGCTTGGAAGCCTGATGGTGTGTGAAGTTAGTGAGCCAAATGGAGTTGTTCTCCCACAAGAACCACTCGGCTGATTCTTCTTCAATATGCCCTTCACCAACATGCAGTGTTTCCTTGATTGAATTAGCTCTCACACCAATATTTGCGTCTAGAGCCTTTGCATTGAGGGCTATCTGCAATCTGCTGAGGCGCTGAAGTTGCCTGTGATTGTGGAGTTGGTGGCATGTGAAACCCGCATGTGGAGCATTCGTTTGTGTGGGATGCTCTACCAGGTTCATTCCTAGATAATGCACTCAAAGGGCACTAAGCATAGAGTGTGAAAACTGAGTTTCCTTGAGAGCTGCTTGGAAGCCTGATGGTGTGTGAAGTTAGTGAGCCAAATGGAGTTGTTCTCCCACAAAAACCACTCGGCTGATTCTTCTTCAATATGCCCTTCACCAACATGCAGTGTTTCCTTGATTGAATTAGCTCTGACACCAATATTTGCGTCTAGAGCCTTTGCATTGAGGGCTATCTGCAATCTGCTGTGGCGCTGACGTTGCCTGTGAATGTGGAGTTGGTGGCATGTGAAACCCGCATGAGGAGCATTCGTTTGTGTGGGATGCTCTACCAGGTTCATTCCTAGATAATGCACTCATGGGGCACTAAGCATAGAGTGTGAAAACTGAGTTTCCTTGAGAGCTGCTAGGAAGCCTGATGGTGTGTGAAGTTAGTGAGCCAAATGAAGTTGTTCTCCCACAAGAACCACTCGGCTGATTCTTCTTCAATATGCCCTTCACCAACATGCAGTGTTTCCTTGATTGAATTAGCTCTCACACCAATATTTGCGTCTAGAGCCTTTGCATCGAGGGCTATCTGAAAGTGTTTTTGGCGCTGAAGTTGCCTGTGAATGTGGAGTTGGTGGCATGTGAAACCCGCATGTGGAGCATTCGTTTGTGTGGGATGCTCTACCAGGTTCATTCCTAGATAATGCACTCATAGGGCACTAAGCATAGAGTGTGAAAACTGAGTTTTCTTGAGCGCTGCTTGGAAGCCTGATGGTGTGTGACGTTAGTGAGCCAAATGGAGTTGTTCTCCCACAAGAACCACTCGGCTGATTCTTCTTCAATATGCCCTTCACCAACATGCAGTGTTTCGTTGATTGAATTAGCTCTCACACCAATATTTGCGTCTAGAGCCTTTGCATTGAGGGCTATCTGCAAACGTCTGTGGCGCTGAAGTTGCCTGTGAATGTGGAGTTGGTGGCATGTGAAACCCGCATGTGGAGCATTCGTTTGTGTGGGATGCTCTACCAGGTTCATTCCTAGATAATGCACTCAAAGGGCACTAAGCATAGAGTGTGAAAACTGAGTTTCCTTGAGAGCTGCTTGGAAGCCTGATGGTGTGTGAAGTTAGTGAGCCAAATGGTGTTGTTCTCCCACAAGAACCACTCGGCTGATTCTTCTTCAATATGCCCTTCACCAACATGCAGTGTTTTCTTGATTGAATTAGCTCTCACACAAATATTTGCGTCTAGAGCCTTTGCATTGAGGGCTATCTGCAAACGTCTGTGGCGCTGAAGTTGCCTGTGAATGTGGAGTTGGTGGCATGTGAAACCCGCATGTGGAGCATTCGTTTGTGTGGGATGCTCTACCAGGTTCATTCCTAGATAATGCACTCAAAGGGCACTAAGCATAGAGTGTGAAAACTGAGTTTCCTTGAGAGCTGCTTGGAAGCCTGATGGTGTGTGACGTTAGTGAGCCAAATGAAGTTGTTCTCCCACAAGAACCACTCGGCTGATTCTTCTTCAATATGCCCTTCACCAACATGCAGTGTTTCCTTGATTGAATTAGCTCTCACACCAATATTTGCGTCTAGAGCCTTTGCATCGAGGGCTATCTGCAAACGTCTGTGGCGCTGAAGTTGCCTGTGAATGTGGAGTTGGTGGCATGTGAAACCCGCATGTGGAGCATTCGTTTGTGTGGGATGCTCACCAAGCTTCATTTCAGTCCTAGGCACTCAAAGGGTACTAAGCATAGAGTGTGAAAACTGAGTTTCCTCGAGAGCTGCTTGGAAGCCTGATGGTGTGTGACGTTAGTGAGCCAAATGGAGTTGTTCTCCCACAAGAACCACTCGGCTGATTCTTCTTCAATATGCCCTTCACCAACATGCAGTGTTTCCTTGATTGAATTAGCTCTCACACCAATATTTGCGTCTGGAGCCTTTGCATTGAGGGCTATCTGATAGTGTTTTTGGCGCTGAAATTATCTGTGAATGTGGAGTTGGTGGCATGTGAAACCCGCATGTGGAGCATTCGTTTGTGTGGGATGCTCTACCAGGTTCATTCCTAGATAATGCACTCAAGGGACACTAAGCATAGAGTGTGAAAACTGAGTTTCCTTGAGAGCTGTTTGGAAACCTGATGGTGTGTGACGTTAGTGAGCCAAATGGAGTTGTTCTCCCACAAGAACCACTCAGCTGATTCTTCTTCAATATGCCCTTCACCAACATGCAGTGTTTTCTTGATTGAATTAGCTCTCACACCAATATTTGGGTCTAGAGCCTTTGCATTGAGGGCTATCTGAAAAGGGCTGTGGCGCTGAAGTTGCCTGTGAATGTGGAGTTGGTGGCATGTGAAACCCGCATGTGGAGCATTCGTTTGTGTGGGATGCTCTACCAGGTTCATTCCTAGATAATGCACTCAAAGGGCACTAAGCATAGATTGTGAAAACTGAGTTTCCTTGAGAGCTGCTTGGAAGCCTGATAGTGTGTGAAGTTAGTGAGCCAAATGGTGTTGTTCTCCCACAAGAACCACTCAGCTGATTCTTCTTCAATATGCCCTTCACCAACATGCAGTGTTTCCTTGATTGAATTAGCTCTCACACCAATATTTGCGTCTAGAGTCTTTGCATTGAGGGCTATCTGCAAACGTCTGTGGCGCTGAAGTTGCCTGTGAATGTGGAGTTGGTGGCATGTGAAACCCGCATGTGGAGCATTCGTTTGTGTGGGATGCTCTACCAGGTTCATTCCTAGATAATGCACTCAAAGGGCACTAAGCATAGAGTGTGAAAACTGAGTTTCCTTGAGAGCTGCTAGGAAGCCTGATGGTGTGTGAAGTTAGTGAGCCAAATGGAGTTGTTCTCCCACAAGAACCACTCGGCTGATTCTTCTTCAATATGCCCTTCACCAACATGCAGTGTTTCCTTGATTGAATTAGCTCTCACACAAATATTTGCGTCTAGAGCCTTTGCATTGAGGGCTATCTGCAAACGTCTGTGGCGCTGAAGTTGCCTGTGAATGTGGAGTTGGTGGCATGTGAAACCCGCATGTGGAGCATTCGTTTGTGTGGGATGCTCTACCAGGTTCATTCCTAGATAATGCACTCAAAGGGCACTAAGCATAGAGTGTGAAAACTGAGTTTCCTTGAGAGCTGCTTGGAAGCCTGATGGTGTGTGACGTTAGTGAGCCAAATGAAGTTGTTCTCCCACAAGAACCACTCGGCTGATTCTTCTTCAATATGCCCTTCACCAACATGCAGTGTTTCCTTGATTGAATTAGCTCTCACACCAATATTTGCGTCTAGAGCCTTTGCATCGAGGGCTATCTGCAAACGTCTGTGGCGCTGAAGTTGCCTGTGAATGTGGAGTTGGTGGCATGTGAAACCCGCATGTGGAGCATTCGTTTGTGTGGGATGCTCTACCAGGTTCATTTCAATTATAGGCACTCAAAGGGTACTAAGCATAGAGTGTGAAAACTGAGTTTCCTCGAGAGCTGCTTGGAAGCCTGATGGTGTGTGACGTTAGTGAGCCAAATGGAGTTGTTCTCCCACAAGAACCACTCGGCTGATTCTTCTTCAATATGCCCTTCACCAACATGCAGTGTTTCCTTGATTGAATTAGCTCTCACACCAATATTTGCGTCTGGAGCCTTTGCATTGAGGGCTATCTGATAGTGTTTTTGGCGCTGAAATTATCTGTGAATGTGGAGTTGGTGGCATGTGAAACCCGCATGTGGACCATTCGTTTGTGTGGGATGCTCTACCAGGTTCATTCCTAGATAATGCACTCAAGGGACACTAAGCATAGAGTGTGAAAACTGAGTTTCCTTGAGAGCTGTTTGGAAACCTGATGGTGTGTGACGTTAGTGAGCCAAATGGAGTTGTTCTCCCACAAGAACCACTCAGCTGATTCTTCTTCAATATGCCCTTCACCAACATGCAGTGTTTTCTTGATTGAATTAGCTCTCACACCAATATTTGGGTCTAGAGCCTTTGCATTGAGGGCTATCTGAAAAGGGCTGTGGCGCTGAAGTTGCCTGTGAATGTGGAGTTGGTGGCATGTGAAACCCGCATGTGGAGCATTCGTTTGTGTGGGATGCTCTACCAGGTTCATTCCTAGATAATGCACTCAAAGGGCACTAAGCATAGATTGTGAAAACTGAGTTTCCTTGAGAGCTGCTTGGAAGCCTGATAGTGTGTGAAGTTAGTGAGCCAAATGGTGTTGTTCTCCCACAAGAACCACTCAGCTGATTCTTCTTCAATATGCCCTTCACCAACATGCAGTGTTTCCTTGATTGAATTAGCTCTCACACCAATATTTGCGTCTAGAGTCTTTGCATTGAGGGCTATCTGCAAACGTCTGTGGCGCTGAAGTTGCCTGTGAATGTGGAGTTGGTGGCATGTGAAACCCGCATGTGGAGCATTCGTTTGTGTGGGATGCTCTACCAGGTTCATTCCTAGATAATGCACTCAAAGGGCACTAAGCATAGAGTGTGAAAACTGAGTTTCCTTGAGAGCTGCTAGGAAGCCTGATGGTGTGTGAAGTTAGTGAGCCAAATGGAGTTGTTCTCCCACAAGAACCACTCGGCTGATTCTTCTTCAATATGCCCTTCACCAACATGCAGTGTTTCCTTGATTGAATTAGCTCTCACACCAATATTTGCGTCTAGAGCCTTTGCATTGAGGGCTGTCTGCAAACGTCTGTGGCGCTGATGTTGCCTGTGAATGTGGAGTTGGTGGCATGTGAAACCCGCATGTGGAGCATTCGTTTGTGTGGGATGCTCACCAAGCTTCATTTCAGTCCTAGGCACTCAAAGGGCACTAAGCATAGAGTGTGAAAACTGAGTTTCCTTGAGAGCTGCTTGGAAGCCTGATGGTGTGTGAAGTTAGTGAGCCAAATGGAGTTGTTCTCCCACAAGATCCACTAGGCTGATTCTTCTTCAATATGCCCTTCACCAACATGCAGTGTTTCCTTGATTGAATTAGCTCTCACACCAATATTTGCGTCTATATCTTTGCATTGAGGGCTATCTGAAAGTGGTTTTGGCGTTGAAATTGTCTGTGAATGTGGAGTTGGTGGCATGTGAAACCCGCATGTGGAGCATTCGTTTGTGTGGGATGCTCACCAAGCTTCATTTCAGTCCTAGGCACTCAAAGGGCACTAAGCATAGAGTGTGAAAACTGAGTTTCCTTGGGAGCTGCTTGGAAGCCTGATGGTGTGTGACGTTAGTGAGCCAAATGGAGTTTTTCTCCCACAAAAACCACTTGGCTGATTCTTCTTCGATATGCCCTTCACCAACATGCAGTGTTTCCTTGATTGAATTAGCTCTCACACCAATATTTGCGTCTAGAGAATTTGCATTGAGGGCTATCTGAAAGTGGTTTTGGCGCTGAAGTTGCCTGTGAATGTGGAGTTGATGGCATGTGAAACCCGCATGTGGAGCATTCGTTTGTGTGGGATGCTCTACCAGGTTCATTCCTAGATAATGCACTTAATGGGCACTAAGCATAGAGTGTGAAAACTGAGTTTCCTTGAGAGCTGCTTGAAAGCCTGATGGTGTGCGAATTTACTGAGCCAAATGTAATTGTTTTCCCACAAGAACCACTCATCTGATTCTTCTTCAATATACCCTTCACCAACATGCAATGTTTTCTTGATTGAATTAGCTCTCACACCAATATTTGCTTCTAGAGCCTTTGCATTGAGGGCTATCTGAAAGTGGTTTTGGCGCTGAAGTTGCCTGTGAATGTGGAGTTGGTGGCATGTGAAACCCGCATGTGGAGCATTCGTTTGTGTGGGATGCTCTACCAGGTTCATTCCTGGATAATGCACTCAGAGGGCACTAAGCATAGAGTGTGAAAACTGAGTTTCCTTGAGAGCTGCTTGGAAGCCTAATGGTGTGTGACGTTAGAGAGCCAAATGGAGTTGTTCTCCCACAAGAACCACTTGGCTGATTCTTCTTCAATATGCCCTTCACCAACATGCAGTGTTTCCTTGATTGAATTAACTCTCACACCAATATTTGCGTCTAGAGCCTTTGCATTGAGGGCTATCTGAAAACGGCTGTGGCGCTGAAGTTGCCTGTGAATGTGGAGTTGGTGGCATGTGAAACCCGCATGTGGAGCATTCGTTTGTGTGGGATGCTCTACCAGGTTCATTCCTAGATAATGCACTCAAAGGGCACTAAGCATAGAGTGTGAAAACTGAGTTTCCTTGAGAGCTGCTTGGAAGCCTGATGGTGTGTGACGTTAGTGAGCCAAATGGAGTTGTTCTCCCACAAGAACCACTCGGCTGATTCTTCTTCAATATGCCCTTCACCAACATGCAGTGTTTCCTTGATTGAATTAACTCTCACACCAATATTTGCGTCTAGAGCCTTTGCATTGAGGGCTATCTGAAAACGTCTGTGGCGCTGAAGTTGCCTGTGAATGTGGAGTTGGTGGCATGTGAAACCCGCATGTGGAGCATTCGTTTGTGTGGGATGCTCTACCAGGTTCATTCCTAGATAATGCACTCAAAGGGCACTAAGCATAGAGTGTGAAAACTGAGTTTCCTTGAGAGCTGCTTGGAAGCCTGATGGTGTGTGAAGTTAGTGAGCCAAATGGAGTTGTTCTCCCACAAGAACCACCCGGCTGATTCTTCTTCAATATGCCCTTCACCAACATGCAGTGTTTCCTTGATTGAATTAGCTCTCACACCAATATTTGCGTCTAGAGCCTTTGCATTGAGGGCTATCTGCAAACGTCTGTGGTGCTGAAGTTGCCTGTGAATGTGGAGTTGGTGGCATGTGAAACCCGCATGTGGAGCATTCGTTTGTGTGGGATGCTCACCAAGCTTCATTTCAGTCCTAGGCACTCAAAGGGCACTAAGCATAGTGTGTGAAAACTGAGTTTCCTTGAGAGCTGCTTGGAAGCCTGATGGTGTGTGACGTTAGTGAGCCAAATGGAGTTGTTCTCCCACAAGAACCACTAGGCTGATTCTTCTTCAATATGCCCTTCACCAACATGCAGTGTTTCCTTGATTGAATTAGCTCTCACACCACTATTTGCGTCTAGAGCCTTTGCATTGAGGGCTATCTGAAAGTGTTTTTGGCGTTGAAATTGTCTCTGAATGTGGAGTTGGTGGCATGTGAAACCCGCATGTGGAGCATTCGTTTGTGTGGGATGCTCACCAAGCTTCATTTCAGTCCTAGGCACTCAAAGGGCACTAAGCATAGAGTGTGAAAACTGAGTTTCCTTGAGAGCTGCTTGGAAGCCTGATGGTGTGTGACGTTAGTGAGCCAAATGGAGTTTTTCTCCCACAAGAACCACTCGGCTGATTCTTCTTCAATATGCCCTTCACCAACATGCAGTGTTTCCTTGATTGAATTAGCTCTCACACCAATATTTGCTTCTAGAGAATTTGCATTGAGGGCTATCTGAAAGTGGTTTTGGCGCTGAAGTTGCCTGTGAATGTGGAGTTGATGGCATGTGAAAAACGCATGTGGAGCATTCGTTTGTGTGGGATGCTCTACCAGGTTCATTCCTAGATAATGCACTCAAGGGGCACTAAGCATAGAGTGTGAAAACTGAGTTTCCTTGAGAGCTGCTTGAAAGCCTCATGGTGTGCGAAGTTACTGAGCCAAATGTAATTGTTTTCCCACAAGAACCACTCATCTGATTCTTCTTCAATATGCCCTTCACCAACATGCAGTGTTTCCTTGATTGAATTAGCTCTCACACCAATATTTGCGTCTAGAGCCTTTGCATTGAGGGCTATCTGAAAGTGTTTTTGGCGCTGAAGTTGCCTGTGAATGTGGAATTGGTGGCATGTGAAAACCGCAGGTGGAGCATTCGTTTGTGTGGGATGCTCTACCAGGTTCATTCCTAGATAATGCACTCAAAGGGCACTAAGCATAGAGTGTGAAAACTGAGTTTCCTTGAGAGCTGCTTGGAAGCCTGATGGTGTGTGACGTTAGTGAGCCAAATGGAGTTGTTCTCCCACAAGAACCACTCGGCTGATTCTTCTTCAATATGCCCTTCACCAACATGCAGTGTTTCCTTGATTGAATTAACTCTCACACCAATATTTGCGTCTAGAGCCTTTGCATTGAGGGCTATCTGCAAACGTCTGTGGCGCTGAAGTTGCCTGTGAATGTGGAGTTGGTGGCATGTGAAACCCGCATGTGGAGCATTCGTTTGTGTGGGATGCTCACCAAGCTTCATTTCAGTCCTAGGCACTCAAAGGGCACTAAGCATAGTGTGTGAAAACTGAGTTTCCTTGAGAGCTGCTTGGAAGCCTGATGGTGTGTGACGTTAGTGAGCCAAATGGAGTTGTTCTCCCACAAGAACCACTAGGCTGATTCTTCTTCAATATGCCCTTCACCAACATGCAGTGTTTCCTTGATTGAATTAGCTCTCACACCACTATTTGCGTCTAGAGCCTTTGCATTGAGGGCTATCTGAAAGTGTTTTTGGCGTTGAAATTGTCTCTGAATGTGGAGTTGGTGGCATGTGAAACCCGCATGTGGAGCATTCGTTTGTGTGGGATGCTCACCAAGCTTCATTTCAGTCCTAGGCACTCAAAGGGCACTAAGCATAGAGTGTGAAAACTGAGTTTCCTTGAGAGCTGCTTGGAAGCCTGATGGTGTGTGACGTTGGTGAGCCAAATGGAGTTTTTCTCCCACAAGAACCACTCGGCTGATTCTTCTTCAATATGCCCTTCACCAACATGCAGTGTTTCCTTGATTGAATTAGCTCTCACACCAATATTTGCGTCTAGAGCCTTTGCATTGAGGGCTATCTGAAAACGGCTGTGGCGCTGAAGTTGCCTGTGAATGTGGAGTTGATGGCATGTGAAACCCGCATGTGGAGCATTCGTTTGTGTGGGATGCTCTACCAGGTTCATTCCTAGATAATGCACTCAAGGGGCACTAAGCATAGAGTGTGAAAACTGAGTTTCCTTGAGAGCTGCTTGAAAGCCTCATGGTGTGCGAAGTTACTGAGCCAAATGTAATTGTTTTCCCACAAGAACCACTCATCTGATTCTTCTTCAATATGCCCTTCACCAACATGCAGTGTTTCCTTGATTGAATTAGCTCTCACACCAATATTTGCGTCTAGAGCCTTTGCATTGAGGGCTATCTGAAAGTGTTTTTGGCGCTGAAGTTGCCTGTGAATGTGGAATTGGTGGCATGTGAAACCCGCATGTGGAGCATTCGTTTGTGTGGGATGCTCTACCAGGTTCATTCCTAGATAATGCACTCAAAGGGCACTAAGCATAGAGTGTGAAAACTGAGTTTCCTTGAGAGCTGCTTGGAAGCCTGATGGTGTGTGACGTTAGTGAGCCAAATGGAGTTGTTCTCCCACAAGAACCACTTGGCTGATTCTTCTTCAATATGCCCTTCACCAACATGCAGTGTTTCCTTGATTGAATTAGCTCTCACACCAATATTTGCGTCTAGAGCCTTTGCATTGAGGGCTATCTGCAAACGTCTGTGGCGCTGAAGTTGCCTGTGAATGTGGAGTTGGTGGCATGTGAAACCCGCATGTGGAGCATTCGTTTGTGTGGGATGCTCTACCAGGTTCATTCCTAGATAATGCACTCAAAGGGCACTAAGCATAGAGTGTGAAAATTGAGTTTCCTTGAGAGCTGCTTGGAAGCCTGATGGTGTGTGAAGTTAGTGAGCCAAATGGAGTTGTTCTCCCACAAGAACCACTAGGCTGATTCTTCTTCAATATGCCCTTCACCAACATGCAGTGTTTCCTTGATTGAATTAGCTCTCACACCACTATTTGCGTCTAGAGCCTTTGCATTGAGGGCTATCTGAAAGTGTTTTTGGCGTTGAAATTGTCTCTGAATGTGGAGTTGGTGGCATGTGAAACCCGCATGTGGAGCATTCGTTTGTGTGGGATGCTCTCCAAGCTTCATTTCAGTCCTAGGCACTCAAAGGGCACTAAGCATAGAGTGTGAAAACTGAGTTTCCTTGAGAGCTGCTTGGAAGCCTGATGGTGTGTGAAGTTAGTGAGCCAAATGGAGTTGTTCTCCCACAAGAACCACTCGGCTGATTCTTCTTCAATATGCCCTTCACCAACATGCAGTGTTTCCTTGATTGAATTAGCTCTCACACCACTATTTGCGTCTAGAGCCTTTGCATTGAGGGCTATCTGAAAGTGGTTTTGGCGCTGAAGTTGTCTGTGAATGTGGAGTTGGTGGCATGTGAAACCCGCATGTGGAGCATTCGTTTGTGTGGGATGCTCTGCCAGGTTCATTCCTAGATAATGCACTCAAAGGGCACTAAGCATAGAGTGTGAAAACTGAGTTTCCTTGAGAGCTGCTTGGAAGCCTGATGGTGTGTGACGTTAGTGAGCCAAATGGAGTTGTTCTCCCACAAGAACCACTCGGCTGATTCTTCTTCAATATGCCCTTCACCAACATGCAGTGTTTCCTTGATTGAATTAACTCTCACACCAATATTTGCGTCTAGAGCCTTTGCATTGAGGGCTATCTGAAAACGTCTGTGGCGCTGAAGTTGCCTGTGAATGTGGAGTTGGTGGCATGTGAAACCCGCATGTGGAGCATTCGTTTGTGTGGGATGCTCTACCAGGTTCATTCCTAGATAATGCACTCAAAGGGCACTAAGCATAGAGTGTGAAAACTGAGTTTCCTTGAGAGCTGCTTGGAAGCCTGATGGTGTGTGAAGTTAGTGAGCCAAATGGAGTTGTTCTCCCACAAGAACCACTCGGCTGATTCTTCTTCAATATGCCCTTCACCAACATGCAGTGTTTCCTTGATTGAATTAGCTCTCACACCAATATTTGCGTCTAGAGCCTTTGCATTGAGGGCTATCTGCAAACGTCTGTGGTGCTGAAGTTGCCTGTGAATGTGGAGTTGGTGGCATGTGAAACCCGCATGTGGAGCATTCGTTTGTGTGGGATGCTCACCAAGCTTCATTTCAGTCCTAGGCACTCAAAGGGCACTAAGCATAGTGTGTGAAAACTGAGTTTCCTTGAGAGCTGCTTGGAAGCCTGATGGTGTGTGACGTTAGTGAGCCAAATGGAGTTGTTCTCCCACAAGAACCACTAGGCTGATTCTTCTTCAATATGCCCTTCACCAACATGCAGTGTTTCCTTGATTGAATTAGCTCTCACACCACTATTTGCGTCTAGAGCCTTTGCATTGAGGGCTATCTGAAAGTGTTTTTGGCGTTGAAATTGTCTCTGAATGTGGAGTTGGTGGCATGTGAAACCCGCATGTGGAGCATTCGTTTGTGTGGGATGCTCACCAAGCTTCATTTCAGTCCTAGGCACTCAAAGGGCACTAAGCATAGAGTGTGAAAACTGAGTTTCCTTGAGAGCTGCTTGGAAGCCTGATGGTGTGTGACGTTAGTGAGCCAAATGGAGTTGTTCTCCCACAAGAACCACTTGGCTGATTCTTCTTCAATATGCCCTTCACCAACATGCAGTGTTTCCTTGATTGAATTAGCTCTCACACCAATATTTGCGTCTAGAGCCTTTGCATTGAGGGCTATCTGCAAACGTCTGTGGCGCTGAAGTTGCCTGTGAATGTGGAGTTGGTGGCATGTGAAACCCGCATGTGGAGCATTCGTTTGTGTGGGATGCTCTACCAGGTTCATTCCTAGATAATGCACTCAAATGGCACTAAGCATAGAGTGTGAAAATTGAGTTTCCTTGAGAGCTGCTTGGAAGCCTGATGGTGTGTGAAGTTAGTGAGCCAAATGGAGTTGTTCTCCCACAAGAACCACTAGGCTGATTCTTCTTCAATATGCCCTTCACCAACATGCAGTGTTTCCTTGATTGAATTAGCTCTCACACCACTATTTGCGTCTAGAGCCTTTGCATTGAGGGCTATCTGAAAGTGTTTTTGGCGTTGAAATTGTCTCTGAATGTGGAGTTGGTGGCATGTGAAACCCGCATGTGGAGCATTCGTTTGTGTGGGATGCTCTCCAAGCTTCATTTCAGTCCTAGGCACTCAAAGGGCACTAAGCATAGAGTGTGAAAACTGAGTTTCCTTGAGAGCTGCTTGGAAGCCTGATGGTGTGTGAAGTTAGTGAGCCAAATGGAGTTGTTCTCCCACAAGAACCACTCGGCTGATTCTTCTTCAATATGCCCTTCACCAACATGCAGTGTTTCCTTGATTGAATTAGCTCTCACACCACTATTTGCGTCTAGAGCCTTTGCATTGAGGGCTATCTGAAAGTGGTTTTGGCGCTGAAGTTGTCTGTGAATGTGGAGTTGGTGGCATGTGAAACCCGCATGTGGAGCATTCGTTTGTGTGGGATGCTCTGCCAGGTTCATTCCTAGATAATGCACTCAAAGGGCACTAAGCATAGAGTGTGAAAACTGAGTTTCCTTGAGAGCTGCTTGGAAGCCTGATGGTGTGTGACGTTAGTGAGCCAAATGGAGTTGTTCTCCCACAAGAACCACTCGGCTGATTCTTCTTCAATATGCCCTTCACCAACATGCAGTGTTTCCTTGATTGAATTAACTCTCACACCAATATTTGCGTCTAGAGCCTTTGCATTGAGGGCTATCTGAAAACGTCTGTGGCGCTGAAGTTGCCTGTGAATGTGGAGTTGGTGGCATGTGAAACCCGCATGTGGAGCATTCGTTTGTGTGGGATGCTCTACCAGGTTCATTCCTAGATAATGCACTCAAAGGGCACTAAGCATAGAGTGTGAAAACTGAGTTTCCTTGAGAGCTGCTTGGAAGCCTGATGGTGTGTGAAGTTAGTGAGCCAAATGGAGTTGTTCTCCCACAAGAACCACTCGGCTGATTCTTCTTCAATATGCCCTTCACCAACATGCAGTGTTTCCTTGATTGAATTAGCTCTCACACCAATATTTGCGTCTAGAGCCTTTGCATTGAGGGCTATCTGCAAACGTCTGTGGTGCTGAAGTTGCCTGTGAATGTGGAGTTGGTGGCATGTGAAACCCGCATGTGGAGCATTCGTTTGTGTGGGATGCTCACCAAGCTTCATTTCAGTCCTAGGCACTCAAAGGGCACTAAGCATAGTGTGTGAAAACTGAGTTTCCTTGAGAGCTGCTTGGAAGCCTGATGGTGTGTGACGTTAGTGAGCCAAATGGAGTTGTTCTCCCACAAGAACCACTAGGCTGATTCTTCTTCAATATGCCCTTCACCAACATGCAGTGTTTCCTTGATTGAATTAGCTCTCACACCACTATTTGCGTCTAGAGCCTTTGCATTGAGGGCTATCTGAAAGTGTTTTTGGCGTTGAAATTGTCTCTGAATGTGGAGTTGGTGGCATGTGAAACCCGCATGTGGAGCATTCGTTTGTGTGGGATGCTCACCAAGCTTCATTTCAGTCCTAGGCACTCAAAGGGCACTAAGCATAGAGTGTGAAAACTGAGTTTCCTTGAGAGCTGCTTGGAAGCCTGATGGTGTGTGACGTTAGTGAGCCAAATGGAGTTTTTCTCCCACAAGAACCACTCGGCTGATTCTTCTTCAATATGCCCTTCACCAACATGCAGTGTTTCCTTGATTGAATTAGCTCTCACACCAATATTTGCTTCTAGAGAATTTGCATTGAGGGCTATCTGAAAGTGGTTTTGGCGCTGAAGTTGCCTGTGAATGTGGAGTTGATGGCATGTGAAAAACGCATGTGGAGCATTCGTTTGTGTGGGATGCTCTACCAGGTTCATTCCTAGATAATGCACTCAAGGGGCACTAAGCATAGAGTGTGAAAACTGAGTTTCCTTGAGAGCTGCTTGAAAGCCTCATGGTGTGCGAAGTTACTGAGCCAAATGTAATTGTTTTCCCACAAGAACCACTCATCTGATTCTTCTTCAATATGCCCTTCACCAACATGCAGTGTTTCCTTGATTGAATTAGCTCTCACACCAATATTTGCGTCTAGAGCCTTTGCATTGAGGGCTATCTGCAAACGTCTGTGGCGCTGAAGTTGCCTGTGAATGTGGAGTTGGTGGCATGTGAAACCCGCATGTGGAGCATTCGTTTGTGTGGGATGCTCTACCAGGTTCATTCCTAGATAATGCACTCAAAGGGCACTAAGCATAGAGTGTGAAAACTGAGTTTCCTTGAGAGCTGCTTGGAAGCCTGATGGTGTGTGAAGTTAGTGAGCCAAATGGAGTTGTTCTCCCACAAGAACCACTCGGCTGATTCTTCTTCAATATGCCCTTCACCAACATGCAGTGTTTCCTTGATTGAATTAGCTCTCACACCAATATTTGCGTCTAGAGCCTTTGCATTGAGGGCTGTCTGCAAACGTCTGTGGCGCTGATGTTGCCTGTGAATGTGGAGTTGGTGGCATGTGAAACCCGCATGTGGAGCATTCGTTTGTGTGGGATGCTCACCAAGCTTCATTTCAGTCCTAGGCACTCAAAGGGCACTAAGCATAGAGTGTGAAAACTGAGTTTCCTTGAGAGCTGCTTGGAAGCCTGATGGTGTGTGAAGTTAGTGAGCCAAATGGAGTTGTTCTCCCACAAGATCCACTAGGCTGATTATTCTTCAATATGCCCTTCACCAACATGCAGTGTTTCCTTGATTGAATTAGCTCTCACACCAATATTTGCGTCTATATCTTTGCATTGAGGGCTATCTGAAAGTGGTTTTGGCGTTGAAATTGTCTGTGAATGTGGAGTTGGTGGCATGTGAAACCCGCATGTGGAGCATTCGTTTGTGTGAGATGCTCACCAAGCTTCATTTCAGTCCTAGGCACTCAAAGGGCACTAAGCATAGAGTGTGAAAACTGAGTTTCCTTGGGAGCTGCTTGGAAGCCTGATGGTGAGTGACGTTAGTGAGCCAAATGGAGTTTTTCTCCCACAAAAACCACTTGGCTGATTCTTCTTCGATATGCCCTTCACCAACATGCAGTGTTTCCTTGATTGAATTAGCTCTCACACCAATATTTGCGTCTAGAGAATTTGCATTGAGGGCTATCTGAAAGTGGTTTTGGCGCTGAAGTTGCCTGTGAATGTGGAGTTGATGGCATGTGAAACCCGCATGTGGAGCATTCGTTTGTGTGGGATGCTCTACCAGGTTCATTCCTAGATAATGCACTTAATGGGCACTAAGCATAGAGTGTGAAAACTGAGTTTCCTTGAGAGCTGCTTGAAAGCCTGATGGTGTGCAAATTTACTGAGCCAAATGTAATTGTTTTCCCACAAGAACCACTCATCTGATTCTTCTTCAATATACCCTTCACCAACATGCAATGTTTTCTTGATTGAATTAGCTCTCACACCAATATTTGCGTCTAGAGCCTTTGCATTGAGGGCTATCTGAAAGTGGTTTTGGCGCTGAAGTTGCCTGTGAATGTGGAGTTGGTGGCATGTGAAACCCGCATGTGGAGCATTCGTTTGTGTGGGATGCTCTACCAGGTTCATTCCTGGATAATGCACTCAGAGGGCACTAAGCATAGAGTGTGAAAACTGAGTTTCCTTGAGAGCTGCTTGGAAGCCTGATGGTGTGTGACGTTAGAGAGCCAAATGGAGTTGTTCTCCCACAAGAACCACTTGGCTGATTCTTCTTCAATATGCCCTTCACCAACATGCAGTGTTTCCTTGATTGAATTAACTCTCACACCAATATTTGCGTCTAGAGCCTTTGCATTGAGGGCTATCTGAAAACGTCTGTGGCGCTGAAGTTGCCTGTGAATGTGGAGTTGGTGGCATGTGAAACCCGCATGTGGAGCATTCGTTTGTGTGGGATGCTCTACCAGGTTCATTCCTAGATAATGCACTCAGAGGGCACTAAGCATAGAGTGTGAAAACTGAGTTTCCTTGAGAGCTGCTTGGAAGCCTGATGGTGTGTGACGTTAGTGAGCCAAATGGAGTTGTTCTCCCACAAGAACCACTCGGCTGATTCTTCTTCAATATGCCCTTCACCAACATGCAGTGTTTCCTTGATTGAATTAACTCTCACACCAATATTTGCGTCTAGAGCCTTTGCATTGAGGGCTATCTGAAAACGTCTGTGGCGCTGAAGTTGCCTGTGAATGTGGAGTTGGTGGCATGTGAAACCCGCATGTGGAGCATTCGTTTGTGTGGGATGCTCTACCAGGTTCATTCATAGATAATGCACTCAAAGGGCACTAAGCATAGAGTGTGAAAACTGAGTTTCCTTGAGAGCTGCTTGGAAGCCTGATGGTGTGTGAAGTTAGTGAGCCAAATGGAGTTGTTCTCCCACAAGAACCACCCGGCTGATTCTTCTTCAATATGCCCTTCACCAACATGCAGTGTTTCCTTGATTGAATTAGCTCTCACACCAATATTTGCGTCTAGAGCCTTTGCATTGAGGGCTATCTGCAAACGTCTGTGGTGCTGAAGTTGCCTGTGAATGTGGAGTTGGTGGCATGTGAAACCCGCATGTGGAGCATTCGTTTGTGTGGGATGCTCACCAAGCTTCATTTCAGTCCTAGGCACTCAAAGGGCACTAAGCATAGTGTGTGAAAACTGAGTTTCCTTGAGAGCTGCTTGGAAGCCTGATGGTGTGTGACGTTAGTGAGCCAAATGGAGTTGTTCTCCCACAAGAACCACTAGGCTGATTCTTCTTCAATATGCCCTTCACCAACATGCAGTGTTTCCTTGATTGAATTAGCTCTCACACCACTATTTGCGTCTAGAGCCTTTGCATTGAGGGCTATCTGAAAGTGTTTTTGGCGTTGAAATTGTCTCTGAATGTGGAGTTGGTGGCATGTGAAACCCGCATGTGGAGCATTCGTTTGTGTGGGATGCTCACCAAGCTTCATTTCAGTCCTAGGCACTCAAAGGGCACTAAGCATAGAGTGTGAAAACTGAGTTTCCTTGAGAGCTGCTTGGAAGCCTGATGGTGTGTGACGTTAGTGAGCCAAATGGAGTTTTTCTCCCACAAGAACCACTCGGCTGATTCTTCTTCAATATGCCCTTCACCAACATGCAGTGTTTTCTTGATTGAATTAGCTCTCACACCAATATTTGCTTCTAGAGAATTTGCATTGAGGGCTATCTGAAAGTGGTTTTGGCGCTGAAGTTGCCTGTGAATGTGGAGTTGATGGCATGTGAAAAACGCATGTGGAGCATTCGTTTGTGTGGGATGCTCTACCAGGTTCATTCCTAGATAATGCACTCAAGGGGCACTAAGCATAGAGTGTGAAAACTGAGTTTCCTTGAGAGCTGCTTGAAAGCCTCATGGTGTGCGAAGTTACTGAGCCAAATGTAATTGTTTTCCCACAAGAACCACTCATCTGATTCTTCTTCAATATGCCCTTCACCAACATGCAGTGTTTCCTTGATTGAATTAGCTCTCACACCAATATTTGCGTCTAGAGCCTTTGCATTGAGGGCTATCTGAAAGTGTTTTTGGCGCTGAAGTTGCCTGTGAATGTGGAATTGGTGGCATGTGAAAACCGCAGGTGGAGCATTCGTTTGTGTGGGATGCTCTACCAGGTTCATTCCTAGATAATGCACTCAAAGGGCACTAAGCATAGAGTGTGAAAACTGAGTTTCCTTGAGAGCTGCTTGGAAGCCTGATGGTGTGTGACGTTAGTGAGCCAAATGGAGTTGTTCTCCCACAAGAACCACTCGGCTGATTCTTCTTCAATATGCCCTTCACCAACATGCAGTGTTTCCTTGATTGAATTAACTCTCACACCAATATTTGCGTCTAGAGCCTTTGCATTGAGGGCTATCTGAAAACGTCTGTGGCGCTGAAGTTGCCTGTGAATGTGGAGTTGGTGGCATGTGAAACCCGCATGTGGAGCATTCGTTTGTGTGGGATGCTCACCAAGCTTCATTTCAGTCCTAGGCACTCAAAGGGCACTAAGCATAGTGTGTGAAAACTGAGTTTCCTTGAGAGCTGCTTGGAAGCCTGATGGTGTGTGACGTTAGTGAGCCAAATGGAGTTGTTCTCCCACAAGAACCACTAGGCTGATTCTTCTTCAATATGCCCTTCACCAACATGCAGTGTTTCCTTGATTGAATTAGCTCTCACACCACTATTTGCGTCTAGAGCCTTTGCATTGAGGGCTATCTGAAAGTGTTTTTGGCGTTGAAATTGTCTCTGAATGTGGAGTTGGTGGCATGTGAAACCCGCATGTGGAGCATTCGTTTGTGTGGGATGCTCACCAAGCTTCATTTCAGTCCTAGGCACTCAAAGGGCACTAAGCATAGAGTGTGAAAACTGAGTTTCCTTGAGAGCTGCTTGGAAGCCTGATGGTGTGTGACGTTGGTGAGCCAAATGGAGTTTTTCTCCCACAAGAACCACTCGGCTGATTCTTCTTCAATATGCCCTTCACCAACATGCAGTGTTTCCTTGATTGAATTAGCTCTCACACCAATATTTGCGTCTAGAGCCTTTGCATTGAGGGCTATCTGAAAACGGCTGTGGCGCTGAAGTTGCCTGTGAATGTGGAGTTGATGGCATGTGAAACCCGCATGTGGAGCATTCGTTTGTGTGGGATGCTCTACCAGGTTCATTCCTAGATAATGCACTCAAGGGGCACTAAGCATAGAGTGTGAAAACTGAGTTTCCTTGAGAGCTGCTTGAAAGCCTCATGGTGTGCGAAGTTACTGAGCCAAATGTAATTGTTTTCCCACAAGAACCACTCATCTGATTCTTCTTCAATATGCCCTTCACCAACATGCAGTGTTTCCTTGATTGAATTAGCTCTCACACCAATATTTGCGTCTAGAGCCTTTGCATTGAGGGCTATCTGAAAGTGTTTTTGGCGCTGAAGTTGCCTGTGAATGTGGAATTGGTGGCATGTGAAACCCGCATGTGGAGCATTCGTTTGTGTGGGATGCTCTACCAGGTTCATTCCTAGATAATGCACTCAAAGGGCACTAAGCATAGAGTGTGAAAACTGAGTTTCCTTGAGAGCTGCTTGGAAGCCTGATGGTGTGTGACGTTAGTGAGCCAAATGGAGTTGTTCTCCCACAAGAACCACTTGGCTGATTCTTCTTCAATATGCCCTTCACCAACATGCAGTGTTTCCTTGATTGAATTAGCTCTCACACCAATATTTGCGTCTAGAGCCTTTGCATTGAGGGCTATCTGCAAACGTCTGTGGCGCTGAAGTTGCCTGTGAATGTGGAGTTGGTGGCATGTGAAACCCGCATGTGGAGCATTCGTTTGTGTGGGATGCTCTACCAGGTTCATTCCTAGATAATGCACTCAAATGGCACTAAGCATAGAGTGTGAAAATTGAGTTTCCTTGAGAGCTGCTTGGAAGCCTGATGGTGTGTGAAGTTAGTGAGCCAAATGGAGTTGTTCTCCCACAAGAACCACTAGGCAAATTCTTCTTCAATATGCCCTTCACCAACATGCAGTGTTTCCTTGATTGAATTAGCTCTCACACCACTATTTGCGTCTAGAGCCTTTGCATTGAGGGCTATCTGAAAGTGTTTTTGGCGTTGAAATTGTCTCTGAATGTGGAGTTGGTGGCATGTGAAACCCGCATGTGGAGCATTCGTTTGTGTGGGATGCTCTCCAAGCTTCATTTCAGTCCTAGGCACTCAAAGGGCACTAAGCATAGAGTGTGAAAACTGAGTTTCCTTGAGAGCTGCTTGGAAGCCTGATGGTGTGTGAAGTTAGTGAGCCAAATGGAGTTGTTCTCCCACAAGAACCACTCGGCTGATTCTTCTTCAATATGCCCTTCACCAACATGCAGTGTTTCCTTGATTGAATTAGCTCTCACACCAATATTTGCGTCTAGAGCCTTTGCATTGAGGGCTATCTGAAAGTGGTTTTGGCGCTGAAGTTGTCTGTGAATGTGGAGTTGGTGGCATGTGAAACCCGCATGTGGAGCATTCGTTTGTGTGGGATGCTCTGCCAGGTTCATTCCTAGATAATGCACTCAAAGGGCACTAAGCATAGAGTGTGAAAACTGAGTTTCCTTGAGAGCTGCTTGGAAGCCTGATGGTGTGTGAAGTTAGTGAGTCAAATGGAGTTGTTCTCCCACAAGAACCACTCGGCTGATTCTTCTTCAATATGCCCTTCACCAACATGCAGTGTTTCCTTGATTGAATTAGCTCTCACACCAATATTTGGGTCTAGATCCTTTGCATTGAGGGCTATCTGCAAACGTCTGTGGCGCTGAAGTTGCCTGTGAATGTGGAGTTGGTGGCATGTGAAACCCGCATGTGGAGCATTCGTTTGTGTGGGATGCTCTACCAGGTTCATTCCTAGATATTGCACTCAAAGGGCACTAAGCATAGAGTGTGAAAACTGAGTTTCCTTGAGAGCTGCTTGGAAGCCTGATGGTGTGTGAAGTTAGTGAGCCAAATGGAGTTGTTCTCCCACAAGAACCACTCGGCTGATTCTTCTTCAATATGCCCTTCACCAACATGCAGTGTTTCCTTGATTGAATTAGCTCTCACACCAATATTTGCGTCTAGAGCCTTTGCATTGAGGGCTATCTGAAAGTGGTCTTGGCGCTGAAGTTGTCTGTGAATGTGGAGTTGGTGGCATGTGAAACCCGCATGTGGAGCATTCGTTTGTGTGGGATGCTCTGCCAGGTTCATTCCTAGATAATGCACTCAAAGGGCACTAAGCATAGAGTGTGAAAACTGAGTTTCCTTGAGAGCTGCTTGGAAGCCTGATGGTGTGTGAAGTTAGTGAGTCAAATGGAGTTGTTCTCCCACAAGAACCACTCGGCTGATTCTTCTTCAATATGCCCTTCACCAACATGCAGTGTTTCCTTGATTGAATTAGCTCTCACACCAATATTTGGGTCTAGAGCCTTTGCATTGAGGGCTATCTGCAAACGTCTGTGGCGCTGAAGTTGCCTGTGAATGTGGAGTTGGTGGCATGTGAAACCCGCATGTGGAGCATTCGTTTGTGTGGGATGCTCTACCAGGTTCATTCCTAGATATTGCACTCAAAGGGCACTAAGCATAGAGTGTGAAAACTGAGTTTCCTTGAGAGCTGCTTGGAAGCCTGATGGTGTGTGAAGTTAGTGAGCCAAATGGAGTTGTTCTCCCACAAGAACCACTCGGCTGATTCTTCTTCAATATGCCCTTCACCAACATGCAGTGTTTCCTTGATTGAATTAGCTCTCACACCAATAATTGCGTCTAGAGCCTTTGCATTGAGGGCTATCTGAAAATGGCTGTGGCGCTGAAGTTGCCTGTGAATGTGGAGTTGGTGGCATGTGAAACCCGCATGTGGAGCATTCGTTTGTGTGGGATGCTCTACCAGGTTCATTCCTAGATAACGCACTCAAAGGGCATTAGGCATAGAGTGTGAAAACTGAGTTTCCTTGAGAGCTGCTTGGAAGCCTGATGGTGTGTGAAGTTAGTGAGCCAAATGGAGTTGTTCTCCCACAAGAATCACTCGGCTGATTCTTCTGCAATATGTCCTTCACCAACATGCAGTGTTTCCTTGATTGAATTAGCTCTCACACCAATATTTGCGTCTAGAGCCTTTGCATTGAGGGCTATCTGCAAACGTCTGTGGCGCTGAAGTTGCCTGTGAATGTGGAGTTGGTGGCATGTGAAACCCGCATGTGGAGCATTCGTTTGTGTGGGATGCTCTACCAGCTTCATTCCTAGATAATGCACTCAAAGGGCACTAAGCATAGAGTGTGAAAATTGAGTTTCCTTGAGAGCTGCTTGGAAGCCTGATGGTGTGTGACGTTAGTGAGCCAAATGGAGTTGTTCTCCCACAAGAACCACTCGGCTGATTCTTCTTCAATATGCCCTTCACCAACATGCAGTGTTTCCTTGATTGAATTAGCTCTCACACCAATATTTGCGTCTAGAGCCTTTGCATTGAGGGCTATCTGAAAGTGGCTTTGGCGCTGAAGTTGCCTGTGAATGTGGAGTTGGTGGCATGTGAAACCCGCATGTGGAGCATTCGTTTGTGTGGGATGCTCACCAAGCTTCATTTCAGTCCTAGGCACTCAAAGGGCACTAAGCATAGAGTGTGAAAACTGAGTTTCCTTGAGAGCTGCTTGGAAGCCTGATGGTGTGTGATGTTAGTGAGCCAAATGGAGTTGTTCTCCCACAAGAACCACTCGGCTGATTCTTCTTCAATATGCCCTTCACCAACATGCAGTGTTTCCTTGATTGAATTAGCTCTCACACCAATATTTGCGTCTAGAGCCTTTGCATTGAGGGCTATCTGCCAACGGCTGTGGCGCTGAAGTTGTCTGTGAATGTGGAGTTGGTGGCATGTGAAACCCGCATGTGGAGCATTCGTTTGTGTGGGATGCTCTACCAGGTTCATTCCTAGATAATGCACTCAAAGGGCACTAAGCATAGAGTGTGAAAACTGAGTTTCCTTGAGAGCTGCTTGGAAGCCTGATGGTGTGTGATGTTAGTGAGCCAAATGGAGTTGTTCTCCCACAAGAACCACTCGGCTGATTCTTCTTCAATATGCCCTTCACCAACATGCAGTGTTTCCTTGATTGAATTAGCTCTCACACCAATATTTGGGTCTAGAGCCTTTGCACTGAGGGCTATCTGCAAACGTCTGTGGCGCTGAAGTTGCCTGTGAATGTGGAGTTGGTGGCATGTGAAACCCGCATGTGGAGCATTCGTTTGTGTGGGATGCTCTACCAGGTTCATTCCTAGATAACGCACTCAAAGGGCATTAGGCATAGAGTGTGAAAACTGAGTTTCCTTGAGAGCTGCTTGGAAGCCTGATGGTGTGTGACGTTAGTGAGCCAAATGGAGTTGTTCTCCCACAAGAATCACTCGGCTGATTCTTCTGCAATATGTCCTTCACCAACATGCAGTGTTTCCTTGATTGAATTAGCTCTCACACCAATATTTGCGTCTAGAGCCTTTGCATTGAGGGCTATCTGCAAACGTCTGTGGCGCTGAAGTTGCCTGTGAATGTGGAGTTGGTGGCATGTGAAACCCGCATGTGGAGCATTCGTTTGTGTGGGATGCTCTACCAGCTTCATTCCTAGATAATGCACTCAAAGGGCACTAAGCATAGAGTGTGAAAATTGAGTTTCCTTGAGAGCTGCTTGGAAGCCTGATGGTGTGTGACGTTAGTGAGCCAAATGGAGTTGTTCTCCCACAAGAACCACGCGGCTGATTCTTCTTCAATATGCCCTTCACCAACATGCAGTGTTTCCTTGATTGAATTAGCTCTCACACCAATATTTGCGTCTAGAGCCTTTGCATTGAGGGCTATCTGCAAACGTCTGTGGCGCTGAAGTTGCCTGTGAATGTGGAGTTGGTGGCATGTGAAACCCGCATGTGGAGCATTCGTTTGTGTGGGATGCTCTACCAGGTTCATTCCTAGATAATGCACTCAAAGGGCATTAGGCATAGAGTGTGAAAACTGAGTTTCCTTGAGAGCTGCTTGGAAGCCTGATGGTGTGTGACGTTAGTGAGCCAAAATGGAGTTGTTCTCCCACAAGAATCACTCGGCTGATTCTTCTGCAATATGTCCTTCACCAACATGCAGTGTTTCCTTGATTGAATTAGCTCTCACACCAATATTTGCGTCTAGAGCCTTTGCATTGAGGGCTATCTGCAAACGTCTGTGGCGCTGAAGTTGCCTGTGAATGTGGAGTTGGTGGCATGTGAAACCCGCATGTGGAGCATTCGTTTGTGTGGGATGCTCTACCAGCTTCATTCCTAGATAATGCACTCAAAGGGCACTAAGCATAGAGTGTGAAAATTGAGTTTCCTTGAGAGCTGCTTGGAAGCCTGATGGTGTGTGAGGTTAGTGAGCCAAATGGAGTTGTTCTCCCACAAGAACCACTCGGCTGATTCTTCTTCAATATGCCCTTCACCAACATGCAGTGTTTCCTTGATTGAATTAGCTCTCACACCAATATTTGCGTCTAGAGCCTTTGCATTGAGGGCTATCTGAAAGTGGCTTTGGCGCTGAAGTTGCCTGTGAATGTGGAGTTGGTGGCATGTGAAACCCGCATGTGGAGCATTCGTTTCTGTGGGATGCTCACCAAGCTTCATTTCAGTCCTAGGAACTCAAAGGGCACTAAGCATAGAGTGTGAAAACTGAGTTTCCTTGAGAGCTGCTTGGAAGCCTGATGGTGTGTGATGTTAGTGAGCACAAATGGAGTTGTTCTCCCACAAGAACCACTAGGCTGATTCTTCTTCAATATGCCCTTCACCAACATGCAGTGTTTCCTTGATTGAATTAGCTCTGACACCAATATTTGCGTCTAGAGCCTTTGCATTGAGGGCTATCTGCAAACGGCTGTGGCGCCTGAAGTTGTCTGTGAATGTGGAGTTGGTGGCATGTGAAACCCGCATGTGGAGCATTCGTTTGTGTGGGATGCTCTACCAGGTTCATTCCTAGATAATGCACTCAAAGGGCACTAAGCATAGAGTGTGAAAACTGAGTTTCCTTGAGAGCTGCTTGGAAGCCTGATGGTGTGTGAAGTTAGTGAGTCAAATGGAGTTGTTCTCCCACAAGAACCACTCGGCTGATTCTCCTTCAATATGCCCTTCACCAACATGCAGTGTTTCCTTGATTGAATTAGCTCTCACACCAATATTTGCGTCTAGAGCCTTTGCATTGAGGGCTATCTGCAAACGTCTGTGCGCTGAAGTTGCCTGTGAATGTGGAGTTGGTGGCATGTGAAACCCGCATGTGGAGCATTCGTTTGTGTGGGATGCTCTACCAGTTCATTCCTAGATAATGCACTCAAAGGGCATTAGGCATAGAGTGTGAAAACTGAGTTTCCTTGAGAGCTGCTTGGAAGCCTGATGGTGTGTGACGTTAGTGAGCCAAATGGAGTTGTTCTCCCACAAGAACCACTCGGCTGATTCTTCTTCAATATGCCCTTCACCAACATGCAGTGTTTCCTTGATTGAATTAGCTCTCAACACAAATGTTTGCGTCTAGAGCCTTTGCATGAGGGCTATCTGAAAAAGGCTGTGGCGCTGAAGTTGCCTGTGAATGTGGAGTTGGTGGCATGTGAAACCCGCATGTGGAGCATTCGTTTGTGTGGGATGCTCTACCAGCTTCATTCCTAGATAATGCACTCAACAGGGCACTAAGCATAGAGTGTGAAAACTGAGTTTCCTTGAGAGCTGCTTGGAAGCCTGATGGTGTGTGAAGTTAGTGAGCCAATGGAGTTGTTCTCCCACAGGAAACTACTCGGCTGATTCTTCTTCAATATGCCCTTCACCAACATGCAGTGTTTCCTTGATTGAATTAGCTCTCACACCAATAATTGCGTCTAGAGCCTTTGCATTGAGGGCTATCTGAAACATGGCTGTGGCGCTGAAGTTGCCTGTGAATGTGGAGTTGGTGGCATGTGAAACCCGCATGTGGAGCATTCGTTTGTGTGGGATGCTCTACCAGGTTCATTCCTAGATAACGCACTCAAAGGGCATTAGCCATAGAGTGTGAAAACTGAGTTTCCTTGAGAGCTGCTTGGAAGCCTGATGGTGTGTGACGTTAGTGAGCCAATGGAGTTGTTCTCCACAAGAATCACTCGGCTGATTCTTCTGCAATATGTCCTTCACCAACATGCAGTGTTTCTGATTGAATTAGCTCTCACACCAATATTTGCGTCTAGAGCCTTTGCATTGAGGGCTATCTGCAAACGTCTGTGGCGCTGAAGTTGTCTGTGAATGTGGAGTTGGTGGCATGTGAAACCCGCATGTGGAGCATGTCTTGTGAGGTGATGCTCTACCAGCTTCATCCTAGATAATGCACTCAAAGGGCACTAGCATAGAGTGTGAAAATTGAGTTTCCTTGAGAGCTGCTTGGAAGCCTGATGGTGTGTGAAGTTAGTGAGCCAAATGGAGTTGTTCTCCCACAAGAACCACT
>NW_026701461.1:0-57654 GCF_030435755.1 Ochotona princeps | reverse complement strand
TTCTAGAGCCTTTGCATTGAGGGCTATCTGAAAACGGCTCTGGCGCTGAAGTTGTCTGTGAATGTGGAGTTGGTGGCCTGTGAAACCCGCATGTGGAGCATTGGTTTGTGTGCGATGCAGACCAAGCTTCTTTCAGTCCTAGGCACTCAAAGGGCATTAAGCATAGAGTGTGAAAAGTGAGTTTCCTTGAGAGCTGCTTGGAAGCCTGATGGTGTGTGAAGTTAGTGAGCCAAATGGAGTTGTTCTCCCACAAGAACCACTCGGCTGCTTCTTCTTCAATATGCCCTTCACCAACATGCAGTGTTTCCTTGATTGAATTAGCTCTCACACCAATATTTGCGTCTAGAGCCTTTGCATTGAGGGCTATCTGAAAACGGCTCTGGCGCTGAAGTTGTCTGTGAATGTGGAGTTGGTGACATGTGAAACCCGCATGTGGAGCATTGGTTTGTGTGCGATGCAGACCAAGCTTCTTTCAGTCCTAGGCACTTAAAGGGCGTTAAGCATTGAGTGTGAAAAGTGAGTTTCCTTGAGAGCTGCTTGGAAGCCTGCTGGAGTGTGAAGTTAGTGAGCCAAATGGAGTTGTTCTCCCACAAGAACCACTCGGCTGCTTCTTCTTCAATATGCCCTTCACCAACATGCAGTGTTTCCTTGATTGAATTAGCTCTCACACCAATATTTGCGTCTAGAGCCTTTGCATTGAGGGCTATCTGCAACAGGCTCTGGCGTTGAAGATGTCTGTGAATGTGGAGTTGGTTGCATGTGAAACCCGCATGTGGAGCATTCGTTTGTGTGTGCGATGCTCTACCAGGTTCATTCCTAGATAATGCACTCAAAGGGCATTAAGCATAGAGTGTGAAAAGTGAGTTTCCTTGAAAGAGCTGCTGGGAAGCCTGATGGTGTATGAAGTTAGTGAGCCAAATGGAGTTGTTCTCCACAAAAGAATCACTCAGCTGCTTCTTCTTTAATGTGCCCTTCACCAACATGCAGTGTTTCCTTGATTGAATTAGCTCTCACACCAATATTTGCGTCTAGAGCCTTTGCATTGAGGGCTATCTGAAAACGGCTTTGGCGCTGAAGTTGTCTGTGAATGTGGAGTTGGTGGCATGTGAAACCCGCATGTGGAGCATTGGTTTGTGTGCGATGCTGACCAAGCTTCTTTCAGTCCTAGGCACTCAAAGGGCATTAAGCATAGAGTGTGAAAAGTGAGTTTCCTTGAGAGCTGCTTGGAAGGCTGATTGTGTGTGAAGTTAGTGAGCCAAATGGAGTTGTTCTCCCACAAGAACCACTCGGCTGCTTCTTCTTCAATATGCCCTTCACCAACATGCAGTGTTTCCTTGATTGAATTAGCTCTCACACCAATATTTGCGTCTACAGCCTTTGCATTGAGGGCTATCTGAAAACGGCTCTGGCGCTGAAGTTGTCTGTGAATGTGGAGTTTTTGGCATGTGAAACCCGCATGTGGAGCATTGGTTTGTGTGCGATGCTCTACCTGGTTCATTCCTAGATAATGCACTCAAAGGGCATTAAGCATACAGTGTGAAAAGTGAGTTTCCTTGAGAGAAAATTTGCTAGGAAGGCTGATGGTGTGTGAAGCTAGTGAGCGAAATTAAGTTGTTCTCCCACAAGAACCACTCGGCTGCTTCTTCTTCAATATGCCCTTCACCAACATGCAGTGTTTCCTTGATTGAATTAGCTCTCACACCAATATTTGCGTCTAGAGCCTTTGCATTGAGGGCTATCTGAAAACGGCTCTGGCGCTGAAGTTGTCTGTGAATGTGGAGTTGGTGGCATGTGAAACCCGCATGTGGAGCATTGGTGTGTGCGATGCTTCCCAAGCTTCCTTCAGTCCTAGGCACTCAAAGGGCATTAAGCATAGAGTGTGAAAAGTGAGTTTCCTTGAGAGCTGCTTGGAAGCCTGATGGTGTGTGAAGTTAGTGAGCCAAATGGAGTTGTTCTCCCAGAAGAACCACTCGGCTGCTTCTTCTTCAATATGCCCTTCACCAACATGCAGTGTTTCCTTGATTGAATTAGCTCTCACACCAATCTTTGCGTCTAGAGCCTTTGCATTGAGGGCTATCTGAAAACGGCTTTGGCGCTGAAGTTGTCTGTGAATGTGGAGTTGGTGGCATGTGAAACCGCATGTGGAGCATTGGTGTGTGCGGTGCTTCGCAAGCTTCTTTCAGTCCTAGGCACTCAAAGGGCATTAAGCATAGAGTGTGAAAAGTGAGTTTCCTTGAGAGCTGCTTGGAAGCCTGATGGTGTGTGAAGTCAGTGAGCCAAATGGAGTTGTTCTCCCACAAGAACCACTCGGCTGCTTCTTCTTCAATATGCCCTTCACCAACATGCAGTGTTTCCTTGATTGAATTAGCTCTCACACCAATATTTGCGTCTAGAGCCTTTGCATTGAGGGCTATCTGAAAACGGCTCTGGCGCTGAAGTTGTCTGTGAATGTGGAGTTTTTCACATGTGAAACCCGCATGTGGAGCATTGGTTTGTGTGCGATGCAGATCAAGCTTCTTTCAGTCATAGGCACTCAAAAGGCATTAAGCATAGAGTGTGAAAAGTGAGTTTCCTTGAGAGCTGCTTGGAAGCCTGATGGTGTGTGAAGTTAGTGAGCCAAATGGAGTTGTTCTCCCACAAGAACCACTCGGCTGCTTCTTCTTCAATATGCCCTTCACCAACATGCAGTGTTTCCTTGATTGAATTAGCTCTCACACCAATATTTGCGTCTAGAGCCTTTGCATTGAGGGCTATCTGAAAACGGCTCTGGCGCTGAAGTTGTCTGTGAATGTGGAGTTGGTGGCATGTGAAACCCGCATGGGGAGCATTGGTTTGTGTGCGATGCTGACCAAGCTTCTTTCAGTCCTAGGCACTCAAAGGGCATTAAGCATAGAGTGTGAAACGTGAGTTTCCTTGAGAGCTGCTTGGAAGCGTGATGGTGTGTGAAGTTAGTGAGCCAATTGGAGTTGTTCTCCCACAAGAACCACTCAGCTGCTCATTCTTCAATATGCCCTTCACCAACATGCAGTGTTTCCTTGATTGAATTAGCTCTCACACCAATATTTGCGTCTAGAGCCTTTGCATTGAGGGCTTTGTAAAAAGGCTCTGGCGCTGAAGTTGTCTGTGAATGTGGAGTTGGTGGCATGTGAAACCCGCATGTGGAGCATTGGTTGGTGTGTGATGCTCTACCAGGTTCATTCCTAGATAATGCACTCAAAGGGCACTAAGCATAGAGTGTGAAAAGTGAGTTTCCTTGAGAGCTGCTTGGAAGCCTGATGGTGTGTGAAGTTAGTGAGCCAAATGGAGTTGTTCTCCCAGAAGAACCACTCGGCTGCTTCTTCTTCAATATGCCCTTCACCAACATGCAGTGTTTCCTTGATTGAATTAGCTCTCACACCAATATTTGCGTCTAGAGCCTTTGCATTGAGGGCTATCTGAAAACGGCTTTGGCGCTGAAGTTGTCTGTGAATGTGGAGTTGGTGGCATGTGAAACCCGCATGTGGAGCATTGGTTTGTGTGCGATGCAGATCAAGCTTCTTTCATTCCTAGGCACTCAAAGGGCATTAAGCATAGAGTGTGAAAAGTGAGTTTCCTTGAGAGCTGCTTGGAAGCCTGATGGTGTGTGAAGTTAGTGAGCCAAATGGAGTTGTTCTCCACAAGAACCACTCGGCTGCTTCTTCTTCAATATGCCCTTCACCAACATGCAGTGTTTCCTTGATTGAATTAGCTCTCACACCAATATTTGCGTCTAGAGCCTTTGCATTGAGGGCTATCTGAAAACGGCTTTGGCGCTGAAGTTGTCTGTGAATGTGGAGTTGGTGGCATTTGAAACCCGCATGTGGAGCATTGGTTTGTGTGCGATGCTGGCCAAGCTTCTTTCAGTCCTAGGCACTCAAAGGGCTTTAAGCATAGAGTGTGAAAATTTAGTTTCCTTGAGAAGCTTGGAAGCCTGATGGTGTGTGAAGTTAGTGAGCCAATTGGAGTTGTTCTCCCACAAGAACCACTCAGCTGCTTCTTCTTCAATATGCCCTTCACCAACATGCAGTGTTTCCTTGATTGAATTAGCTCTCACACCAATATTTGCGTCTAGAACCTTTGCATTGAGGGCTATCTGAAAACGGCTTTGGCGCTGAAGTTGTCTGTGAATGTGGAGTTGGTGGCATGTGAAACCCGCATGTGGAGCATTGGTTTGTGTGCGATGCTCTACCCGGTTGATTCCTAGATAATGCACTCAAAGGGCACTAAGCATAGAGTGTGAAAAGTGAGTTTCCTGGAGAGCTGCTTGGAAGCCTGATGGTGTGTGAAGTTAGTGAGCCAAATGGAGTTGTTCTCCCACAAGAACCACTCGCTGCTTCTTCTTCAATATGCTCTTCACCAACATGCAGTGTTTCCTTGATTGAATTAGCTCTCACACCAATATTTGCGTCTAGAGCCTTTGCATTGAGGGCTATCTGCAACAGACTCTGGCGCTGAAGATGTCTGTGAATGTGGAGTTGGTGGCATGTGAAACCCGCATGTGGAGCATTGGTTTGTGTGTGATGCTCTACCAGGTTCATTGCTAGATAATGCACTCAAACTGCATTAAACATAGAGTGAAAAGTGAGTTTCCTTGAGAGCTGCTTGGAGCCTGATGGTGTGTGAAGTTAGTGAGCCAAATGGAGTTGTTCTCCCACAAGAACCACTCGGCTGCTTCTTCTTCAATATGCCCTTCACCAACATGCAGTGTTTCCTTGATTGAATTAGCTCTCACACCAATATTTGCGTCTAGAGCCTTTGCATTGAGGGCTATCTGAAAACGGCTTTGGCGCTGAAGTTGTCTGTGAATGTGGAGTTGGTGGCATGTGAAACCCGCATGTGGAGCATTGGTTTGTGTGCGATGCTGACCAAGCTTCTTTCAGTCCTAGGCACTCAAAGGGCATTAAGCATAGAGTGTGAAAAGTGAGTTTCCTTGAGAGCTGCTTGGAAGCCTGATGGTGTGTGAAGTTAGTGAGCCAAATGGAGTTGTTCTCCCACAAGAACCACTCGGCAGCTTTTTCTTCAATATGCCCTTCACCAACATGCAGTGTTTCCTTGATTGAATTAGCTCTCACACCAATATTTGCGTCTAGAGCCTTTGCATTGAGGGCTATCTGAAAACGGCTTTGGCGCTGAAGTTGTCTGTGAATGTGGAGTTGGTGGCATGTGAAACCCGCATGTGGAGCATTGGTTTGTGTGTGATGCTCTACCGGGTTCACTCCTGATAATGCACTCAAAGTGCATTAAGCATAGAGTGTGAAAAGTGAGTTTCCTTGAGAGCTGCTTGGAAGCCTGATGGTGTGTGAATTTAGTGAGCCAAATGGAGTTGTTCTCAACAAGAACCACTCGGCTGCTTCTTCTTCAATATGCCCTTCACCAACATGCAGTGTTTCCTTGATTGAATTAGCTCTCACACCAATATTTGCGTCTAGAGCCTTTGCATTGAGGGCTATCTGAAAACGGCTCTGGCGCTGAAGTTGTCTGTGAATGTGGAGTTGGTGGCCTGTGAAACCCGCATGTGGAGCATTGGTTTGTGTGCGATGCAGACCAAGCTTCTTTCAGTCCTAGGCACTCAAAGGGCATTAAGCATAGAGTGTGAAAAGTGAGTTTCCTTGAGAGCTGCTTGGAAGCCTGATGGTGTGTGAAGTTAGTGAGCCAAATGGAGTTGTTCTCCCACAAGAACCACTCGGCTGCTTCTTCTTCAATATGCCCTTCACCAACATGCAGTGTTTCCTTGATTGAATTAGCTCTCACACCAATATTTGCGTCTAGAGCCTTTGCATTGAGGGCTATCTGAAAACGGCTCTGGCGCTGAAGTTGTCTGTGAATGTGGAGTTGGTGACATGTGAAACCCGCATGTGGAGCATTGGTTTGTGTGCGATGCAGACCAAGCTTCTTTCAGTCCTAGGCACTTAAAGGGCGTTAAGCATTGAGTGTGAAAAGTGAGTTTCCTTGAGAGCTGCTTGGAAGCCTGATGGTGTGTGAAGTTAGTGAGCCAAATGGAGTTGTTCTCCCACAAGAACCACTCGGCTGCTTCTTCTTCAATATGCCCTTCACCAACATGCAGTGTTTCCTTGATTGAATTAGCTCTCACACCAATATTTGCGTCTAGAGCCTTTGCATTGAGGGCTATCTGCAACAGGCTCTGGCGCTGAAGATGTCTGTGAATGTGGAGTTGGTTGCATGTGAAACCCGCATGTGGAGCATTGGTTTGTGTGTGATGCTCTACCAGGTTCATTGCTAGATAATGCACTCAAAGGGCATTAAACATAGAGTGAAAAGTGAGTTTCCTTGAGAGCTGCTTGGGAGCCTGATGGTGTGTGAAGTTAGTGAGCCAAATGGAGTTGTTCTCCCACAAGAACCACTCGGCTGCTTCTTCTTCAATATGCCCTTCACCAACATGCAGTGTTTCCTTGATTGAATTAGCTCTCACACCAATATTTGCGTCTAGAGCCTTTGCATTGAGGGCTATCTGAAAACGGCTTTGGCGCTGAAGTTGTCTGTGAATGTGGAGTTGGTGGCATGTGAAACCCGCATGTGGAGCACTGGTTTGTGTGCGATGCTGACCAAGCTTCTTTCAGTCCTAGGCACTCAAAGGGCATTAAGCATAGAGTGTGAAAAGTGAGTTTCCTTGAGAGCTGCTTGGAAGCCTGCTGGTGTGTGAAGTTAGTGAGCCAAATGGAGTTGTTCTCCCACAAGAACCACTCGGCAGCTTTTTCTTCAATATGCCCTTCACCAACATGCAGTGTTTCCTTGATTGAATTAGCTCTCACACCAATATTTGCGTCTAGAGCCTTTGCATTGAGGGCTATCTGAAAACGGCTTTGGCGCTGAAGTTGTCTGTGAATGTGGAGTTGGTGGCATGTGAAACCCGCATGTGGAGCATTGGTTTGTGTGTGATGCTCTACCAGGTTCACTCCTGATAATGCACTCAAAGTGCATTAAGCATAGAGTGTGAAAAGTGAGTTCCTTGAGAGCTGCTTGGAAGCCTGATGGTGTGTGAAGTTAGTGAGCCAAATGAGTTGTTCTCAAACAAGAACCACTCGGCAGCTTTTTCTTCAATATGCCCTTCACCAACATGCAGTGTTTCCTTGATTGAATTAGCTCTCACACCAATATTTGCGTCTAGAGCCTTTGCATTGAGGGCTATCTGCAAAAGGCTCTGGCGCTGAAGATGTCTGTGAATGTGGAGTTTTTGGCATGTGAAACCCGCATGTGGAGCATTGGTTTGTGTGTGATGCTCTACCAGGTTCATTGCTAGATAATGCACTCAAAAGAAATGAAGCATAGAGTGAAAAGTGAGTTTCCTTGAGAGCTGCTTGGTAGCCTGATGGTGTGTGAAGTTAGTGAGCCAAATGGAGTTGTTCTCCCACAAGAACCACTCGGCTGCTTCTTCTTCTATATGCCCTTCACCAACATGCAGTGTTTCCTTGATTGAATTAGCTCTCACACCAATATTTGCGTCTAGAGCCTTTGCATTGAGGGCTATCTGAAAACGGCTTTGGCGCTGAAGTTGTCTGTGAATGTGGAGTTGGTGGCATGTGAAACCCGCATGTGGAGCATTGGTTTGTGTGCGATGCTCTACCAGGTTCATTCCTAGATAATGCACTCAAGGGGCATTAAGCATAGAGTGTGAAAAGTGAGTTTCCTTGAGAGCTGCTTGGAAGCCTGATGGTGTATGAAGTTAGTGAGCCAAATGGAGTTGTTCTCCCACAAGAACCACTCGGCAGCTTCTTCTTCAATATGCTCTTCACCAACATGCAGTGTTTCCTTGATTGAATTACCTCTCACACCTTATTTGCGTCTAGAGCCTTTGCATTGAGGGCTATCTGAAAAAGGCTCTGGCGCTGAAGTTGTCTGTGAATGTGGAGTTGGTGGCATGTGAAACCCGCATGTGGAGCATTGGTTTGTGTGCGATGATGACCAAGGTTCTTTCAGTCCTAGGCACTCAACGGGCATTAAGCATAGAGTGTGAAAAGTGAGTTTCCTTGAGAGCTGCTTGGAAGCCTGATGGTGTGTGAAGTTAGTGAGCCAAATGGAGTTGTTCTCAAACAAGAACCACTCGGCAGCTTCTTCTTCAATATGCCCTTCACCAACATGCAGTGTTTCCTTGATTGAATTAGCTCTCACACCAATATTTGCGTCTAGAGCCTTTGCATTGAGGGCTATCTGAAAACGGCTCTCGCGCTGTAGTTGTCTGTGAATGTGGAGTTGGTGGCATGTGAAACCCGCATGTGGAGCATTGGTTTGTGTGCGATGCTGACCAAGCTTCTTACAGTCCTAGGCACTCAACGGGCATTAAGCATAGAGTGTGAAAAGTGAGTTTCCTTGAGAGCTGCTTGGAAGCCTGATGGTGTGTGAAGTTAGTGAGCCAAATGGAGTTGTTCTCCACAAGAATCACTCGGCTGCTTCTTCTTCAATATGCCCTTCACCAACATGCAGTGTTTCCTTGATTGAATTAGCTCTCACACCAATATTTGCGTCTAGAGCCTTTGCATTGAGGGCTATCTGAAAACGGCTTTGGCGCTGAAGTTGTCTGTGAATGTGGAGTTGGTGGCAAGTGAAACCCATTTGTGGAGCATTGGTTTGTGTGCGATGCTCTACCAGGTTCATTCCTGGATAATGCACTCAAAGGGCATTAAGCATAGAGTGTGAAAAGTGAGTTTCCTTGAGAGCTGCTTGGAAGCCTGATGGTGTGTGAAGTTAGTGAGCCAAATGGAGTTGTTCTCAAACAAGAACCACTCGGCTGCTTCTTCTTCAATATGGCCTTCACCAACATGCAGTGTTTCCTTGATTGAATTAGCTCTCACACCAATATTTGCGTCTAGAGCCTTTGCATTGAGGGCTATCTGAAAACGGCTTTGGAGCTGAAGTTGTCTGAATGTGGAGTTGGTGGCATGTGAAACCCGCATGTGGAGCATTGGTTTGTGTGTGATGCTCTACCAGGTTCATTGCTAGATAATGCACTCAAAAGGCATTAAGCATAGAGTGAAAAGTGAGTTTCCTTGAGAGCTGCTTGGAAGCCTGATGGTGTGTGAAGTTAGTGAGCCAAATGGAGTTGTTCTCCCACAAGAACCACTCGGCTGCTTCTTCTTCAATATGCCCTTCACCAACATGCAGTGTTTCCTTGATTGAATTAGCTCTCACACCAATATTTGCGTCTAGAGCCTTTGCATTGAGGGCTATCTGAAAACAGCTTTGGCGCTGAAGTTGTCTGTGAATGTGGAGTTGGTGGCATGTGAAACCCGCATGTGGAGCATTGGTTTGTGTGCGATGCTCTACCAGGTTCATTCCTAGATAATGCACTCAAAGGGCATTAAGCATAGAGTGTGAAAAGTGAGTTTCCTTGAGAGCTGCTTGGAAGCCTGATGGTGTGTGAAGTTAGCCAAATGGAGTTGTTCTCCCACAAGAACCACTCGGCAGCTTTTTCTTCAATATGCCCTTCACCAACATGCAGTGTTTCCTTGATTGAATTAGCTCTCACACCAATATTTGCGTCTAGAGCCTTTGCATTGAGGGCTATCTGAAAACGGCTCTGGCGCTGAAGTTGTCTGTGAATGTGGAGTTGGTGGCATGTGAAACCCGCATGTGGAGCATTGGTTTGTGTGCGATGCTGACCAAGCTTCTTACAGTCCTAGGCACTCAAAGGGCATTAAGCATAGAGTGTGAAAAGTGAGTTTCCTTGAGAGCTGCTTGGAAGCCTGATGGTGTGTGAAGTTAGTGAGCCAAATGGAGTTGTTCTCCACAAGAATCACTCGGCTGCTTCTTCTTCAATATGCCCTTCACCAACATGCAGTGTTTCCTTGATTGAATTAGCTCTCACACCAATATTTGCGTCTAGAGCCTTTGCATTGAGGGCTATCTGAAAACGGCTTTGGCGCTGAAGTTGTCTGTGAATGTGGAGTTGGTGGCATGTGAAACCCGCATGTGGAGCATTGGTTTGTGTGCGATGCTCTACCAGGTTCATTCCTGGATAATGCACTCAAAGGGCATTAAGCATAGAGTGTGAAAAGTGAGTTTCCTTGAGAGCTGCTTGGAAGCCTGATGGTGTGTGAAGTTAGTGAGCCAAATGGAGTTGTTCTCAAACAAGAACCACTCGGCTGCTTCTTCTTCAATATGGCCTTCACCAACATGCAGTGTTTCCTTGATTGAATTAGCTCTCACACCAATATTTGCGTCTAGAGCCTTTGCATTGAGGGCTATCTGCAAACGGCTTTGGAGCTGAAGTTGTCTGAATGTGGAGTTGGTGGCATGTGAAACCCGCATGTGGAGCATTGGTTTGTGTGTGATGCTCTACCAGGTTCATTGCTAGATAATGCACTCAAAAGGCATTAAGCATAGAGTGAAAAGTGAGTTTCCTTGAGAGCTGCTTGGAAGCCTGATGGTGTGTGAAGTTAGTGAGCCAAATGGAGTTGTTCTCCCACAAGAACCACTCGGCTGCTTCTTCTTCAATATGCCCTTCACCAACATGCAGTGTTTCCTTGATTGAATTAGCTCTCACACCAATATTTGCGTCTAGAGCCTTTGCATTGAGGGCTATCTGAAAACAGCTTTGGCGCTGAAGTTGTCTGTGAATGTGGAGTTGGTGGCATGTGAAACCCGCATGTGGAGCATTGGTTTGTGTGCGATGCTCTACCAGGTTCATTCCTAGATAATGCACTCAAAGGGCATTAAGCATAGAGTGTGAAAAGTGAGTTTCCTTGAGAGCTGCTTGGAAGCCTGATGGTGTGTGAAGTTAGTGAGCCAAATGGAGTTGTTCTCAAACAAGAACCACTCGGCTGCTTCTTCTTCAATATGCCCTTCACCAACATGCAGTGTTTCCTTGATTGAATTAGCTCTCACACCAATATTTGCGTCTAGAGCCTTTGCATTGAGGGCTATCTGAAAACGGCTTTGGCGCTGAAGTTGTCTGTGAATGTGGAGTTGGTGGCATGTGAAACCCGCATGTGGAGCATTGGTTTGTGTGCGATGCAGATCAAGCTTCTTTCATTCCTAGGCACTCAAAGGGCATTAAGCATAGAGTGTGAAAAGTGAGTTTCCTTGAGAGCTGCTTGGAAGCCTGATGGTGTGTGAAGTTAGTGAGCCAAATGGAGTTGTTCTCCCACAAGAACCACTCGGCTGCTTCTTCTTCAATATGCCCTTCACCAACATGCAGTGTTTCCTTGATTGAATTAGCTCTCACACCAATATTTGCGTCTAGAGCCTTTGCATTGAGGGCTATCTGAAAACGGCTTTGGCGCTGAAGTTGTCTGTGAATGTGGAGTTGGTGGCATTTGAAACCCGCATGTGGAGCATTGGTTTGTGTGCGATGCTGGCCAAGCTTCTTTCAGTCCTAGGCACTCAAAGGGCTTTAAGCATAGAGTGTGAAAATTTAGTTTCCTTGAGAAGCTTGGAAGCCTGATGGTGTGTGAAGTTAGTGAGCCAATTGGAGTTGTTCTCCCACAAGAACCACTCAGCTGCTTCTTCTTCAATATGCCCTTCACCAACATGCAGTGTTTCCTTGATTGAATTAGCTCTCACACCAATATTTGCGTCTAGAACCTTTGCATTGAGGGCTATCTGAAAACGGCTTTGGCGCTGAAGTTGTCTGTGAATGTGGAGTTGGTGGCATGTGAAACCCGCATGTGGAGCATTGGTTTGTGTGCGATGCTCTACCCGGTTGATTCCTAGATAATGCACTCAAAGGGCACTAAGCATAGAGTGTGAAAAGTGAGTTTCCTGGAGAGCTGCTTGGAAGCCTGATGGTGTGTGAGGTTAGTGAGCCAAATGGAGTTGTTCTCCCACAAGAACCACTCAACTGCTTCTTCTTTAATATGCCCTTCACCAACATGCAGTGTTTCCTTGATTGAATTAGCTCTCACACCAATATTTGCGTCTAGAGCCTTTGCATTGAGGGCTATCTGAAAACGGCTCTGGCGCTGAAGTTGTCTGTGAATGTGGAGTTGGTGGCCTGTGAAACCCGCATGTGAAGCATTGGTTTGTGTGCGATGCAGACCAAGCTTCTTTCAGTCCTAGGCACTCAAAGGGCATTAAGCATAGAGTGTGAAAAGTGAGTTTCCTTGAGAGCTGCTTGGAAGCCTGATGGTGTGTGAAGTTAGTGAGCCAAATGGAGTTGTTCTCCCACAAGAACCACTCGGCTGCTTCTTCTTCAATATGCTCTTCACCAACATGCAGTGTTTCCTTGATTGAATTAGCTCTCACACCAATATTTGCGTCTAGAGCCTTTGCATTGAGGGCTATCTGCAACAGACTCTGGCGCTGAAGATGTCTGTGAATGTGGAGTTGGTGGCATGTGAAACCCGCATGTGGAGCATTGGTTTGTGTGTGATGCTCTACCAGGTTCATTGCTAGATAATGCACTCAAAGGGCATTAAACATAGAGTGAAAAGTGAGTTTCCTTGAGAGCTGCTTGGGAGCCTGATGGTGTGTGAAGTTAGTGAGCCAAATGGAGTTGTTCTCCCACAAGAACCACTCGGCTGCTTCTTCTTCAATATGCCCTTCACCAACATGCAGTGTTTCCTTGATTGAATTAGCTCTCACACCAATATTTGCGTCTAGAGCCTTTGCATTGAGGGCTATCTGAAAACGGCTTTGGCGCTGAAGTTGTCTGTGAATGTGGAGTTGGTGGCATGTGAAACCCGCATGTGGAGCATTGGTTTGTGTGCGATGCTGACCAAGCTTCTTTCAGTCCTAGGCACTCAAAGGGCATTAAGCATAGAGTGTGAAAAGTGAGTTTCCTTGAGAGCTGCTTGGAAGCCTGATGGTGTGTGAAGTTAGTGAGCCAAATGGAGTTGTTCTCCCACAAGAACCACTCGGCAGCTTTTTCTTCAATATGCCCTTCACCAACATGCAGTGTTTCCTTGATTGAATTAGCTCTCACACCAATATTTGCGTCTAGAGCCTTTGCATTGAGGGCTATCTGAAAACGGCTTTGGCGCTGAAGTTGTCTGTGAATGTGGAGTTGGTGGCATGTGAAACCCGCATGTGGAGCATTGGTTTGTGTGTGATGCTCTACCGGATTCACTCCTGATAATGCACTCAAAGTGCATTAAGCATAGAGTGTGAAAAGTGAGTTTCCTTGAGAGCTGCTTGGAAGCCTGATGGTGTGTGAATTTAGTGAGCCAAATGGAGTTGTTCTCAAACAAGAACCACTCGGCTGCTTCTTCTTCAATATGCCCTTCACCAACATGCAGTGTTTCCTTGATTGAATTAGCTCTCACACCAATATTTGCGTCTAGAGCCTTTGCATTGAGGGCTATCTGAAAACGGCTCTGGCGCTGAAGTTGTCTGTGAATGTGGAGTTGGTGGCCTGTGAAACCCGCATGTGGAGCATTGGTTTGTGTGCGATGCAGACCAAGCTTCTTTCAGTCCTAGGCACTCAAAGGGCATTAAGCATAGAGTGTGAAAAGTGAGTTTCCTTGAGAGCTGCTTGGAAGCCTGATGGTGTGTGAAGTTAGTGAGCCAAATGGAGTTGTTCTCCCACAAGAACCACTCGGCTGCTTCTTCTTCAATATGCCCTTCACCAACATGCAGTGTTTCCTTGATTGAATTAGCTCTCACACCAATATTTGCGTCTAGAGCCTTTGCATTGAGGGCTATCTGAAAACGGCTCTGGCGCTGAAGTTGTCTGTGAATGTGGAGTTGGTGACATGTGAAACCCGCATGTGGAGCATTGGTTTGTGTGCGATGCAGACCAAGCTTCTTTCAGTCCTAGGCACTTAAAGGGCGTTAAGCATTGAGTGTGAAAAGTGAGTTTCCTTGAGAGCTGCTTGGAAGCCTGATGGTGTGTGAAGTTAGTGAGCCAAATGGAGTTGTTCTCCCACAAGAACCACTCGGCTGCTTCTTCTTCAATATGCCCTTCACCAACATGCAGTGTTTCCTTGATTGAATTAGCTCTCACACCAATATTTGCGTCTAGAGCCTTTGCATTGAGGGCTATCTGCAACAGGCTCTGGCGCTGAAGATGTCTGTGAATGTGGAGTTGGTTGCATGTGAAACCCGCATGTGGAGCATTGGTTTGTGTGTGATGCTCTACCAGGTTCATTGCTAGATAATGCACTCAAAGGGCATTAAACATAGAGTGAAAAGTGAGTTTCCTTGAGAGCTGCTTGGGAGCCTGATGGTGTGTGAAGTTAGTGAGCCAAATGGAGTTGTTCTCCCACAAGAACCACTCGGCTGCTTCTTCTTCAATATGCCCTTCACCAACATGCAGTGTTTCCTTGATTGAATTAGCTCTCACACCAATATTTGCGTCTAGAGCCTTTGCATTGAGGGCTATCTGAAAACGGCTTTGGCGCTGAAGTTGTCTGTGAATGTGGAGTTGGTGGCATGTGAAACCCGCATGTGGAGCACTGGTTTGTGTGCGATGCTGACCAAGCTTCTTTCAGTCCTAGGCACTCAAAGGGCATTAAGCATAGAGTGTGAAAAGTGAGTTTCCTTGAGAGCTGCTTGGAAGCCTGCTGGTGTGTGAAGTTAGTGAGCCAAATGGAGTTGTTCTCCCACAAGAACCACTCGGCAGCTTTTTCTTCAATATGCCCTTCACCAACATGCAGTGTTTCCTTGATTGAATTAGCTCTCACACCAATATTTGCGTCTAGAGCCTTTGCATTGAGGGCTATCTGAAAACGGCTTTGGCGCTGAAGTTGTCTGTGAATGTGGAGTTGGTGGCATGTGAAACCCGCATGTGGAGCATTGGTTTGTGTGTGATGCTCTACCAGGTTCACTCCTGATAATGCACTCAAAGTGCATTAAGCATAGAGTGTGAAAAGTGAGTTTCCTTGAGAGCTGCTTGGAAGCCTGATGGTGTGTGAAGTTAGTGAGCCAAATGGAGTTGTTCTCAAACAAGAACCACTCGGCAGCTTTTTCTTCAATATGCCCTTCACCAACATGCAGTGTTTCCTTGATTGAATTAGCTCTCACACCAATATTTGCGTCTAGAGCCTTTGCATTGAGGGCTATCTGCAAAAGGCTCTGGCGCTGAAGATGTCTGTGAATGTGGAGTTTTTGGCATGTGAAACCCGCATGTGGAGCATTGGTTTGTGTGTGATGCTCTACCAGGTTCATTGCTAGATAATGCACTCAAAAGAAATGAAGCATAGAGTGAAAAGTGAGTTTCCTTGAGAGCTGCTTGGAAGCCTGCTGGTGTGTGAAGTTAGTGAGCCAAATGGAGTTGTTCTCCCACAAGAACCACTCGGCAGCTTTTTCTTCAATATGCCCTTCACCAACATGCAGTGTTTCCTTGATTGAATTAGCTCTCACACCAATATTTGCGTCTAGAGCCTTTGCATTGAGGGCTATCTGAAAACGGCTTTGGCGCTGAAGTTGTCTGTGAATGTGGAGTTGGTGGCATGTGAAACCCGCATGTGGAGCATTGGTTTGTGTGCGATGCTCTACCAGGTTCATTCCTAGATAATGCACTCAAGGGGCATTAAGCATAGAGTGTGAAAAGTGAGTTTCCTTGAGAGCTGCTTGGAAGCCTGATGGTGTGTGAATTTAGTGAGCCAAATGGAGTTGTTCTCAAACAAGAACCACTCGGCTGCTTCTTCTTCAATATGCCCTTCACCAACATGCAGTGTTTCCTTGATTGAATTAGCTCTCACACCAATATTTGCGTCTAGAGCCTTTGCATTGAGGGCTATCTGAAAACGGCTCTGGCGCTGAAGTTGTCTGTGAATGTGGAGTTGGTGGCCTGTGAAACCCGCATGTGGAGCATTGGTTTGTGTGCGATGCTGACCAAGCTTCTTTCAGTCCTAGGCACTCAAAGGGCATTAAGCATAGAGTGTGAAAAGTGAGTTTCCTTGAGAGCTGCTTGGAAGCCTGATGGTGTGTGAAGTTAGTGAGCCAAATGGAGTTGTTCTCCCACAAGAACCACTCGGCTGCTTCTTCTTCAATATGCCCTTCACCAACATGCAGTGTTTCCTTGATTGAATTAGCTCTCACACCAATATTTGCGTCTAGAGCCTTTGCATTGAGGGCTATCTGAAAACGGCTCTGGCGCTGAAGTTGTCTGTGAATGTGGAGTTGGTGACATGTGAAACCCGCATGTGGAGCATTGGTTTGTGTGCGATGCAGACCAAGCTTCTTTCAGTCCTAGGCACTCAAAGGGCGTTAAGCATTGAGTGTGAAAAGTGAGTTTCCTTGAGAGCTGCTTGGAAGCCTGATGGTGTGTGAAGTTAGTGAGCCAAATGGAGTTGTTCTCCCACAAGAACCACTCGGCTGCTTCTTCTTCAATATGCCCTTCACCAACATGCAGTGTTTCCTTGATTGAATTAGCTCTCACACCAATATTTGCGTCTAGAGCCTTTGCATTGAGGGCTATCTGCAACAGGCTCTGGCGCTGAAGATGTCTGTGAATGTGGAGTTGGTGGCATGTGAAACCCGCATGTGGAGCATTGGTTTGTGTGTGATGCTCTACCAGGTTCATTGCTAGATAATGCACTCAAAGGGCATTAAACATAGAGTGAAAAGTGAGTTTCCTTGAGAGCTGCTTGGGAGCCTGATGGTGTGTGAAGTTAGTGAGCCAAATGGAGTTGTTCTCCCACAAGAACCACTCGGCTGCTTCTTCTTCAATATGCCCTTCACCAACATGCAGTGTTTCCTTGATTGAATTAGCTCTCACACCAATATTTGCGTCTAGAGCCTTTGCATTGAGGGCTATCTGAAAACGGCTTTGGCGCTGAAGTTGTCTGTGAATGTGGAGTTGGTGGCATGTGAAACCCGCATGTGGAGCACTGGTTTGTGTGCGATGCTGACCAAGCTTCTTTCAGTCCTAGGCACTCAAAGGGCATTAAGCATAGAGTGTGAAAAGTGAGTTTCCTTGAGAGCTGCTTGGAAGCCTGCTGGTGTGTGAAGTTAGTGAGCCAAATGGAGTTGTTCTCCCACAAGAACCACTCGGCAGCTTTTTCTTCAATATGCCCTTCACCAACATGCAGTGTTTCCTTGATTGAATTAGCTCTCACACCAATATTTGCGTCTAGAGCCTTTGCATTGAGGGCTATCTGAAAACGGCTTTGGCGCTGAAGTTGTCTGTGAATGTGGAGTTGGTGGCATGTGAAACCCGCATGTGGAGCATTGGTTTGTGTGTGATGCTCTACCAGGTTCACTCCTGATAATGCACTCAAAGTGCATTAAGCATAGAGTGTGAAAAGTGAGTTTCCTTGAGAGCTGCTTGGAAGCCTGATGGTGTGTGAAGTTAGTGAGCCAAATGGAGTTGTTCTCAAACAAGAACCACTCGGCAGCTTTTTCTTCAATATGCCCTTCACCAACATGCAGTGTTTCCTTGATTGAATTAGCTCTCACACCAATATTTGCGTCTAGAGCCTTTGCATTGAGGGCTATCTGCAAAAGGCTCTGGCGCTGAAGATGTCTGTGAATGTGGAGTTTTTGGCATGTGAAACCCGCATGTGGAGCATTGGTTTGTGTGTGATGCTCTACCAGGTTCATTGCTAGATAATGCACTCAAAAGAAATGAAGCATAGAGTGAAAAGTGAGTTTCCTTGAGAGCTGCTTGGTAGCCTGATGGTGTGTGAAGTTAGTGAGCCAAATGGAGTTGTTCTCCCACAAGAACCACTCGGCTGCTTCTTCTTCTATATGCCCTTCACCAACATGCAGTGTTTCCTTGATTGAATTAGCTCTCACACCAATATTTGCGTCTAGAGCCTTTGCATTGAGGGCTATCTGAAAACGGCTTTGGCGCTGAAGTTGTCTGTGAATGTGGAGTTGGTGGCATGTGAAACCCGCATGTGGAGCATTGGTTTGTGTGCGATGCTCTACCAGGTTCATTCCTAGATAATGCACTCAAGGGGCATTAAGCATAGAGTGTGAAAAGTGAGTTTCCTTGAGAGCTGCTTGGAAGCCTGATGGTGTATGAAGTTAGTGAGCCAAATGGAGTTGTTCTCCCACAAGAACCACTCGGCAGCTTCTTCTTCAATATGCTCTTCACCAACATGCAGTGTTTCCTTGATTGAATTACCTCTCACACCTTATTTGCGTCTAGAGCCTTTGCATTGAGGGCTATCTGAAAAAGGCTCTGGCGCTGAAGTTGTCTGTGAATGTGGAGTTGGTGGCATGTGAAACCCGCATGTGGAGCATTGGTTTGTGTGCGATGATGACCAAGGTTCTTTCAGTCCTAGGCACTCAACGGGCATTAAGCATAGAGTGTGAAAAGTGAGTTTCCTTGAGAGCTGCTTGGAAGCCTGATGGTGTGTGAAGTTAGTGAGCCAAATGGAGTTGTTCTCCCACAAGAACCACTCGGCAGCTTTTTCTTCAATATGCCCTTCACCAACATGCAGTGTTTCCTTGATTGAATTAGCTCTCACACCAATATTTGCGTCTAGAGCCTTTGCATTGAGGGCTATCTGAAAACGGCTCTCGCGCTGTAGTTGTCTGTGAATGTGGAGTTGGTGGCATGTGAAACCCGCATGTGGAGCATTGGTTTGTGTGCGATGCTGACCAAGCTTCTTACAGTCCTAGGCACTCAACGGGCATTAAGCATAGAGTGTGAAAAGTGAGTTTCCTTGAGAGCTGCTTGGAAGCCTGATGGTGTGTGAAGTTAGTGAGCCAAATGGAGTTGTTCTCAAACAAGAACCACTCGGCTGCTTCTTCTTCAATATGGCCTTCACCAACATGCAGTGTTTCCTTGATTGAATTAGCTCTCACACCAATATTTGCGTCTAGAGCCTTTGCATTGAGGGCTATCTGAAAACGGCTTTGGAGCTGAAGTTGTCTGAATGTGGAGTTGGTGGCATGTGAAACCCGCATGTGGAGCATTGGTTTGTGTGTGATGCTCTACCAGGTTCATTGCTAGATAATGCACTCAAAAGGCATTAAGCATAGAGTGAAAAGTGAGTTTCCTTGAGAGCTGCTTGGAAGCCTGATGGTGTGTGAAGTTAGTGAGCCAAATGGAGTTGTTCTCCCACAAGAACCACTCGGCTGCTTCTTCTTCAATATGCCCTTCACCAACATGCAGTGTTTCCTTGATTGAATTAGCTCTCACACCAATATTTGCGTCTAGAGCCTTTGCATTGAGGGCTATCTGAAAACAGCTTTGGCGCTGAAGTTGTCTGTGAATGTGGAGTTGGTGGCATGTGAAACCCGCATGTGGAGCATTGGTTTGTGTGCGATGCTCTACCAGGTTCATTCCTAGATAATGCACTCAAAGGGCATTAAGCATAGAGTGTGAAAAGTGAGTTTCCTTGAGAGCTGCTTGGAAGCCTGATGGTGTGTGAAGTTAGCCAAATGGAGTTGTTCTCCCACAAGAACCACTCGGCAGCTTTTTCTTCAATATGCCCTTCACCAACATGCAGTGTTTCCTTGATTGAATTAGCTCTCACACCAATATTTGCGTCTAGAGCCTTTGCATTGAGGGCTATCTGAAAACGGCTCTGGCGCTGAAGTTGTCTGTGAATGTGGAGTTGGTGGCATGTGAAACCCGCATGTGGAGCATTGGTTTGTGTGCGATGCTGACCAAGCTTCTTACACTCCTAGGCACTCAAAGGGCATTAAGCATAGAGTGTGAAAAGTGAGTTTCCTTGAGAGCTGCTTGGAAGCCTGATGGTGTGTGAAGTTAGTGAGCCAAATGGAGTTGTTCTCAAACAAGAACCACTCGGCAGCTTTTTCTTCAATATGCCCTTCACCAACATGCAGTGTTTCCTTGATTGAATTAGCTCTCACACCAATATTTGCGTCTAGAGCCTTTGCATTGAGGGCTATCTGCAAAAGGCTCTGGCGCTGAAGATGTATGTGAATGTTGAGTTTTTGGCATGTGAAACCCGCATGTGGAGCATTGGTTTGTGTGCGATGCTGACCAAGGTTCATTGCTAGATAATGCACTCAAAGGGCGTTAAGCATTGAGTGTGAAAAGTGAGTTTCCTTGAGAGCTGCTTGGAAGCCTGATGGTGTGTGAAGTTAGTGAGCCAAATGGAGTTGTTCTCCCACAAGAACCACTCGGCTGCTTCTTCTTCAATATGCTCTTCACCAACATGCAGTGTTTCCTTGATTGAATTAGCTCTCACACCAATATTTGCGTCTAGAGCCTTTGCATTGAGGGCTATCTGAAAACGGCTTTGGCGCTGAAGTTGTCTGTGAATGTGGAGTTGGTGGCATGTGAAACCCGCATGTGGAGCATTGGTTTGTGTGCGATGCTCTACCAGGTTCATTCCTAGATAATGCACTCCAAGGGCATTAAGCATAGAGTGTGAAAAGTGAGTTTCCTTGAGAGCTGCTTGGAAGCCTGATGGTGTGTGAAGTTAGTGAGCCAAATGGAGTTGTTCTCCCACAAGAATCACTCGGCTGCTTCTTCTTCAATATGCTCTTCACCAACATGCAGTGTTTCCTTGATTGAATTAGCTCTCACACCAATATTTGCGTCTAGAGCCTTTGCATTGAGGGCTATCTGAAAAAGGCTCTGGCGCTGAAGTTGTCTGTGAATGTGGAGTTGGTGGCATGTGAAACCCGCATGTGGAGCATTGGTTTGTGTGCGATGATGACCAAGGTTCTTTCAGTCCTAGGCACTCAACGGGCATTAAGCATAGAGTGTGAAAAGTGAGTTTCCTTGAGAGCTGCTTGGAAGCCTGATGGTGTGTGAAGTTAGTGAGCCAAATGGAGTTGTTCTCCCACAAGAACCACTCGGCAGCTTTTTCTTCAATATGCCCTTCACCAACATGCAGTGTTTCCTTGATTGAATTAGCTCTCACACCAATATTTGCGTCTAGAGCCTTTGCATTGAGGGCTATCTGAAAACGGCTCTCGCGCTGTAGTTGTCTGTGAATGTGGAGTTGGTGGCATGTGAAACCCGCATGTGGAGCATTGGTTTGTGTGCGATGCTGACCAAGCTTCTTACAGTCCTAGGCACTCAACGGGCATTAAGCATAGAGTGTGAAAAGTGAGTTTCCTTGAGAGCTGCTTGGAAGCCTGATGGTGTGTGAAGTTAGTGAGCCAAATGGAGTTGTTCTCCACAAGAATCACTCGGCTGCTTCTTCTTCAATATGCCCTTCACCAACATGCAGTGTTTCCTTGATTGAATTAGCTCTCACACCAATATTTGTGTCTAGAGCCTTTGCATTGAGGGCTATCTGAAAACGGCTTTGGCGCTGAAGTTGTCTGTGAATGTGGAGTTGGTGGCATGTGAAACCCGCATGTGGAGCATTGGTTTGTGTGCGATGCTCTACCAGGTTCATTCCTGGATAATGCACTCAAAGGGCATTAAGCATAGAGTGTGAAAAGTGAGTTTCCTTGAGAGCTGCTTGGAAGCCTGATGGTGTGTGAAGTTAGTGAGCCAAATGGAGTTGTTCTCAAACAAGAACCACTCGGCTGCTTCTTCTTCAATATGGCCTTCACCAACATGCAGTGTTTCCTTGATTGAATTAGCTCTCACACCAATATTTGCGTCTAGAGCCTTTGCATTGAGGGCTATCTGAAAACGGCTCTGGAGCTGAAGTTGTCTGAGTGTGGAGTTGGTGGCATGTGAAACCCGCATGTGGAGCATTGGTTTGTGTGTGATGCTCTACCAGGTTCATTGCTAGATAATGCACTCAAAAGGCATTAAGCATAGAGTGAAAAGTGAGTTTCCTTGAGAGCTGCTTGGAAGCCTGATGGTGTGTGAAGTTAGTGAGCCAAATGGAGTTGTTCTCCCACAAGAACCACTCGGCTGCTTCTTCTTCAATATGCCCTTCACCAACATGCAGTGTTTCCTTGATTGAATTAGCTCTCACACCAATATTTGCGTCTAGAGCCTTTGCATTCAGGGCTATCTGAAAACGGCTTTGGCGCTGAAGTTGTCTGTGAATGTGGAGTTGGTGGCATGTGAAACCCGCATGTGGAGCATTGGTTTGTGTGCGATGCTGGCCAAGCTTCTTTCAGTCCTAGGCACTCAAAGGGCTTTAAGCATAGAGTGTGAAAAGTGAGTTTCCTTGAGAGCTGCTTGGAAGCCTGATGGTGTGTGAAGTTAGTGAGCCAAATGGAGTTGTTCTCCCACAAGAATCACTCGGCTGCTTCTTCTTCAATATGCTCTTCACCAACATGCAGTGTTTCCTTGATTGAATTACCTCTCACACCAATATTTGTGTCTAGAGCCTTTGCATTGAGGTTTATCTGAAAACGGCTTTGGCGCTGAAGTTGTCTGTGAATGTGGAGTTGGTGGCATGTGAAACCCGCATGTGGAGCATTGGTTTGTGTGTGATGCTCTACCAGGTTCATTCGTAGATAATGCACTCAAAGGGCATTAAGCATAGAGTGTGAAAAGTGAGTTTCCTTGAGAGCTGCTTGGAAGCCTGATGGAGTGTGAAGTTAGTGAGAAAAATGGAGTTGTTCTCCCACAAGAACCACTCGGCTGCTTCTTCTTCAATATGCCCTTCACCAACATGCAGTGTTTCCTTGATTGAATTAGCTCTCACACCAATATTTGCGTCTAGAGCCTTTGCATTGAGGGCTATCTGAAAACGGCTTTGGCTGTCAAGTTGTCTGTGAATGTGGAGTTGGAGGCATGTGAAACCCGCATGTGGAGCATTGGTTTGTGTGCGATGCTCACCAAGCTTCTTTCAGTCCTAGGCATTTTAAGGGCATTAAGCATAGAGTGTGAAAAGTGAGTTTCCTTGAGAGCTGCTTGGAAGCCTGATGTTGTGTGAAGTTAGTGAGCCAAATGGAGTTGTTCTCAAACAAGAACCACTCAGCTGCTTCTTCTTCAATATGGCCTTCACCAACATGCAGTGTTTCCTTGATTGAATTAGCTCTCACACCAATATTTGCGTCTAGAGCCTTTGCATTGAGTGCTATCTGAAAACGGCTTTGGCGCTGAAGTTGTCTGTGAATGTGGAGTTTTTGGCATGTGAAACCCGCATGTGGAGCATTGGTTTGTGTGCGAGGCTCTACCAGGTTCATTCCTAGATAATGCACTCAAAGGGCATTAAGCATAGAGTGTGAAAAGTGAGTTTCCTTGAGAGCTGCTTGGAAGCCTGATGGTGTATGAAGTTAGTGAGCCAAATGGAGTTGTTCTCCCACAAGAACCACTCGGCTGCTTCTTCTTCAATATGCCCTTCACCAACATGCAGTGTTTCCTTGATTGAATTAGCTCTCACACCAATATTTGCATCTAGAGCCTTTGCATTGAGGGCTATCTGCAAAAGGCTCTGGCGCTGAAGATGTCTGTGAATGTGGAGTTGGTGGCATGTGAAACCCGCATGTGGAGCATTGGTTTGTGTGCGATGCTGACCAAGCTTCTTTCAGTCCTAGGCACTCAAAGGACATTAATCATAGAGTGTGAAAAGTGAGTTTCCTTGAGAGCTGCTTGGAAGCCTGATGGTGTGTGAAGTTAGTGAGCCAAATGGAGGTGTTCTCCCACAAGAACCACTCGGCTGCTTCTTCTTCAATATGCCCTTCACCAACATGCAGTGTTTCCTTGATTGAATTAGCTCTCACACCAATATTTACGTCTAGAGCCTTTGCATTGAGTGCTATCTGAAAACGGCTTTGGCGCTGAAGTTGTCTGTGAATGTGGAGTTGGTGGCAAGTGAAACCCACTTGTGGAGCATTGGTTTGTGTGCGATGCTCTACCAGGTTCATTCCTGGATAATGCACTCAAAGGACATTAAGCATAGAGTGTGAAAAGTGAGTTTCCTTGAGAGCTGCTTGGAAGCCTGATGGTGTGTGAAGTTAGTGAGCCAAATGGAGTTGTTCTCCCACAAGAACCACTCGGCTGCTTCTTCTTCAATATGCCCTTCACCAACATGCAGTGTTTCCTTGATTGAATTAGCTCTCACACCAATATTTGCGTCTAGAGCCTTTGCATTGAGGGCTATCTGAAAACGGCTTTGGCTGTCAAGTTGTCTGTGAATGTGGAGTTGGAGGCATGTGAAACCCGCATGTGGAGCATTGGTTTGTGTGCGATGCTGACCAAGCTTCTTTCAGTCCTAGGCATTTTAAGGGCATTAAGCATAGAGTGTGAAAAGTGAGTTTCCTTGAGAGCTGCTTGGAAGCGTGATGGTGTGTGAAGTTAGTGAGCCAAATGGAGTTGTTCTCCCACAAGAACCACTCGGCAGGTTTTTCTTCAATATGCCCTTCACCCACATGCAGTGTTTCCTTGATTGAATTAGCTCTCACACCAATATTTGCGTCTAGAGCCTTTGCATTGAGGGCCATCTGAAAACGGCTTTGGCTGTGAAGTTGTCTGTGAATGTGGAGTTGGTGGCATGTGAAACCCGCATGTGGAGCATTGGTTTGTGTGCGATGCTGACCAAGCTTCTTTCAGTCCTAGGCACTCAAAGGGCATTAAGCATAGAGTGTGAAAAGTGAGTTTCCTTGAGAGCTGCTTGGAAGCCTGATGGTGTGTGAAGTTAGTGAGCCAAATGGAGTTGTTCTCCCACAAGAACCACTCGGCTGCTTCTTCTTCAATATGCCCTTCACCAACATGCAGTGTTTCCTTGATTGAATTAGCTCTCACACCAATATTTGCGTCTAGAGCCTTTGCATTGAGGGCTATCTGAAAACGGCTCTGGCGCTGTAGTTGTCTGTGAATGTGGAGTTTTTGGCACGTGAAACCCGCATGTGGAGCATTGGTTTGTGTGCGATGCTCTACCAGGTTCATTGCTAGATAATGCACTCAAAGGGCATTAAGCATAGAGTGTGAAAAGTGAGTTTCCTTGAGAGCTGCTTGGAAGCCTGATGGTGTGTGAAGTTAGTGAGCCAAATGAAGTTGTTCTCCCACAAGAACCACTCGGCTGCTTCTTCTTCAATATGCCCTTCACCAACATGCAGTGTTTCCTTGATTGAATTAGCTCTCACACCAATATTTGCGTCTAGAGCCTTTGCATTGAGGGCTATCTGAAAACGGCTTTGGCGCTGAAGTTGTCTGTGAATGTGGAGATGGTGGCATGTGAAACCCGCATGTGGAGCATTGGTTTGTGTGTGATGCTCTACCAGGTTCACTCCTGATAATGCACTCAAAGTGCATTAAGCATAGAGTGTGAAAAGTGAGTTTCCTTGAGAGCTGCTTGGAAGCCTGATGGTGCGTGAAGTTAGTGAGCCAAATGGAGTTGTTCTCAAACAAGAACCACTTGGCAGGTTTTTCTTCAATATGCCCTTCACCAACATGCAGTGTTTCCTTGATTGAATTAGCTCTCACACCAATATTTGCGTCTAGAGCCTTTGCATTGAGGGCTATCTGCAAAAGGCTCTGGCGCTGAAGATGTCTGTGAATGTGGAGTTGGTGGCATGTGAAACTCGCATGTGGAGCATTGGTTTGTGTGTGATGCTCTACCAGGTTCATTGCTAGATAATGCACTCAAAGGGCATTAAGCATAGAGTGAAAAGTGAGTTTCCTTGAGAGCTGCTTGGAAGCGTGATGGTGTGTGAAGTTAGTGAGCCAAATGGAGTTGTTCTCCCACAAGAACCACTCGGCTGCTTCTTCTTCAATATGCCCTTCACCAACATGAAGTGTTTCCTTGATTGAATTAGCTCTCACACCAATATTTGCGTCTAGAGCCTTTGCATTGAGGGCTATCTGAAAACGGCTCTGGCGCTGAAGTTGTCTGTGAATGTGGAGTTTTTGGCATGTGAAACCCGCATGTGGAGCATTGGTTTGTGTGCGATGCTGACCAAGCTTCTTTCAGTCCTAGGCATTCAACGGGCATTAAGCATAGAGTGTGAAAAGTGAGTTTCCTTGAGAGCTGCTTGGAAGCCTGATGGTGTGTGAAGTTAGTGAGCCAAATGGAGTTGTTCTCCCACAGGAACCACTCGGCAGCTTTTTTTCAATATGCCCTTCACCAACATGCAGTGTTTCCTTGATTGAATTAGCTCTCACACCAATATTTGCGTCTAGAGCCTTTGCATTGAGTGCTATCTGAAAACGGCTTTGGCGCTGAAGTTGTCTGTGAATGTGGAGTTGGTGGCATGTGAAACCCGCATGTGGAGCATTGGTTTGTGTGCGATGCTGACCAAGCTTCTTACAGTCCTAGGCACTCAACGGGCATTAAGCATAGAGTGTGAAAAGTGAGTTTCCTTGAGAGCTGCTTGGAAGCCTGATGGTGTGTGAAGTTAGTGAGCCAAATGGAGTTGTTCTCCCACAAGAACCACTCGGCTGCTTCTTCTTCAATATGCCCTTCACCAACATGCAGTGTTTCCTTGATTGAATTAGCTCTCACACCAATATTTGCGTCTAGAGCCTTTGCATTGAGGGCTATCTGAAAAAGGCTCTGGCGCTGAAGTTGTCTGTGAATGTGGAGTTGGTGGCATGTGAAACCCGCATGTGGAGCATTGGTTTGTGTGCGATGCTCTACCAGGTTCATTGCTAGATAATGCACTCAAAGGGCATTAAGCATAGAGTGTGAAAAGTGAGTTTCCTTGAGAGCTGCTTGGAAGCCTGATGGTGTGTGAAGTTAGTGAGCCAAATGGAGTTGTTCTCCCACAAGAATCACTCGGCTGCTTCTTCTTCAATATGCCCTTCACCAACATGCAGTGTTTCCTTGATTGAATTAGCTCTCACACCAATATTTGCATCTAGAGCCTTTGCATTGAGGGCTATCTGAAAACAGCGTTGACGATGAAGTTGTCTGTGAATGTGGAGTTGGTGGCATGTGAAACCCGCATGTGGAGCATTGGTTTGTGTGTGATGCTCTACCAGGTTCAATGCTAGATAATGTACTCAAAGTGCATTAAGCATAGAGTGTGAAAAGTGAGTTTCCTTGATAGCTGCTTGGAAGCCTGATGGTGTGTGAAGTTAGTGAGCCAAATGGAGTTGTTCTCCCACAAGAACCACTCGGCTGCTTCTTCTTCAATATGCCCTTCACCAACATGAAGTGTTTCCTTGATTGAATTAGCTCTCACACCAATATTTGCGTCTAGAGCCTTTGCATTGAGGGCTATCTGAAAACGGCTCTGGCGCTGAAGTTGTCTGTGAATGTGGAGTTGGTGGCATGTGAAACCCGCATGTGGAGCATTGGTTTGTGTGCGATGCTGACCAAGCTTCTTACAGTCCTAGGCACTCAACGGGCATTAAGCATAGAGTGTGAAAAGTGAGTTTCCTTGAGAGCTGCTTGGAAGCCTGATGGTGTGTGAAGTTAGTGAGCCAAATGGAGTTTTTCTCCACAAGAATCATTCGGCTGCTTCTTCTTCAATATGCCCTTCACCAACATGCAGTGTTTCCTTGCTTGAAGTAGCTCTCACACCAATATTTGCATCTAGAGCCTTTGCATTGAGGGTTATATGAAAACGGCTTTGGCGCTGAAGTTGTCTGTGAATGTGGAGTTGGTGGCATGTGAAACCCACTTGTGGAGCATTGGTTTGTGTGTGATGCTCTACCAGGTTCATTCCTGGACAATGCACTCAAAGGGCATTAAGCATAGAGTGTGAAAAGTGAGTTTCCTTGAGAGCTGCTTGGAAGCCTGATGGTGTGTGAAGTTAGTGAGCCAAATGGAGTTGTTCTCCCACAAGAACCACTCAGCTGCTTCTTCTTCAATATGCCCTTCACCAACATGCAGTGTTTCCTTGATTGAATTAGCTCTCACAATAATATTTGCGTCTAGAGCCTTTGCATTGAGGGCTATCTGAAAACGGCTTTGGCGCTGAAGTTGTCTGTGAATGTGGAGTTGGTGGCATGTGAAACCTGCATGTGGAGCATTGGTTTGTGTGCGATGCTCTACCAGGTTCATTGCTAGATAATGCACTCAAAGGGCATTAAGCATAGAGTGTGAAAAGTGAGTTTCCTTGAGAGCTGCTTGGAAGCCTGATGGTGTGTGAAGTTAGTGAGCCAAATGGAGTTGTTCTCCCACAAGAACCACTCGGCTGCTTCTTCTTCAATATGCCCTTCACCAACATGCAGTGTTTCCTTGATTGAATTAGCTCTCACACCAATATTTGCGTCTAGAGCCTTTGCATTGAGGGCTATCTGAAAAAGGCTCTGGCGCTGAAGTTGTCTGTGAATGTGGAGTTGGTGGCATGTGAAACCCGCATGTGGAGCATTGGTTTGTGTGTGATGCTCTACCAGGTTCATTCCTAGATAATGCACTCAAAGGGCATTAAGCATAGAGTGTGAAAAGTGAGTTTCCTTGAGAGCTGCTTGGAAGGCTGATGGTGTGTGAAGTTAGTGAGCCAAATGGAGTTGTTCTCTCACAAGAATCACTCGGCTGCTTCTTCTTCAATATGACCTTCACCAACATGCAGTTTCCTTGATTGAAATAGCTCTCACACCAATATTTGCGTCTAGAGCCTTTGCCTTGAGGGCTATCTGAAAACAGCTTTGACGCTGAAGTTGTCTGTGAATGTGGAGTTGGTGGCATGTGAAACCCGCATGTGGAGCATTGGTTTGTGTGCGATGCTGACCAAGCTTCTTTCAGTCCTAGGCACTCAAAGGGCGTTAAGCATAGAGTGTGAAAAGTGAGTTTCCTTGAGAGCTGCTTGGAAGCCTGATGGTGTGTGAAGTTAGTGAGCCAAATGGAGTTGTTCTCCCACAAGAACCACTCGGCTGCTTCTTCTTCAATATGCCCTTCACCAACATGCAGTGTTTCCTTGATTGAATTAGCTCTCACACCAATATTTGCATCTAGAGCCTTTGCATTGAGGGCTATCTGAAAGAGGCTCTGGCGCTGAAGTTGTCTGTGAATGTGGAGTTGGTGGCATGTGAAACCCGCATGTGGAGCATTGGTTTGTGTGCGATGCTCTACCAGGTTCATTGCCTAGATAATGCACTCAAAGGGCAATAAGCATAGAGTGTGAAAAGTGAGTTTCCTTGAGAGCTGCTTGGAAGCCTGATGGTGTATGAAGTTAGTGAGCCAATTGGAGTTGTTCTCCCACAAGAACCACTCGGCTGCTTCTTCTTCAATATGCCCTTCACCAACATGCAGTGTTTCCTTGATTGAATTAGCTCTCACACCAATATTTGCGTCTAGAGCCTTTGCATTGAGGGCTATCTGAAAACGGCTTTGGCGCTGAAGTTGTCTGTGAATGTGGAGTTGGTGGCATTTGAAACCCGCATGTGGAGCATTGGTTTGTGTGTGATGCTCTACCAGGTTCACTCCTGATAATGCACTCAAAGTGCATTAAGCATAGAGTGTGAAAAGTGAGTTTCCTTGAGAGCTGCTTGGAAGCCTGATGGTGTGTGAAGTTAGTGAGCCAAATGGAGTTGTTCTCCCACAAGAACCACGCAGCTGCTTCTTCTTCAATATGCCCTTCACCAACATGCAGTGTTTCCTTGATTGAATTAGCTCTCACACCAATATTTGCGTCTAGAGCCTTTGCATTGAGGGCTATCTGCAAAAGGCTCTGGGCTGAAGATGTCTGTGAATGTGGAGTTGGTGGCATGTGAAACCCGCATGTGGAGCATTGGTTTGTGTGTGATGTTCTACCAGGTTCATTGCTAGATAATGCACTCAAAGGGCATTAAACATAGAGTGAAAAGTGAGTTTCCTTGAGAGGTGCTTGGGAGCCTGATGGTTTGTGAAGTTAGTGAGCCAAATGGAGTTGTTCTCCCACAAGAACCACTCGGCTGCTTCTTCTTCAATATGCCCTTCACCAACATGCAGTGTTTCCTTGATTGAATTAGCTCTCACACCAATATTTGCGTCTAGAGCCTTTGCATTGAGGGCTATCTGAAAACGGCTCTGGCGCTGAAGTTGTCTGTGAATGTGGAGTTTTTGGCATGTGAAACCCGCATGTGGAGCATTGGTTTGTGTGTGATGCTCACCAAGCTTCTTCAGTCCTAGGCACTCAAAGGGCGTTAAGCATAGAGTGTGAAAAGTGAGTTTCCTTGATAGCTGCTTGGAGCCTGATGGTGTGTGAAGTTAGTGAGCCAAATGGAGTTGTTCTCCCACAAGAACCACTCGGCTGCTTCTTCTTCATATGCCCTTCACCAACATGCAGTGTTTCCTTGATTGAAGTAGCTCTCACACCAATATTTGCGTCTAGAGCCTTTGCATTGAGGGCTATCTGAAAACGGCTTTGGCGCTGAAGTTGTCTGTGAATGTGGAGTTGGTGGCATTTGAAACCCGCATGTGGAGCATTGGTTTGTGTGTGATGCTCTACCAGGTTCACTCCTGATAATGCACTCAAAGTGCATTAAGCATAGAGTGTGAAAAGTGAGTTTCTTGAGAGCTGCTTGGAAGCCTGATGGTGTGTGAAGTTAGTGAGCCAAATGGAGTTGTTCTCCCACAAGAACCACTCGGCTGCTTCTTCTTCAATATGCCCTTCACCAACATGCAGTGTTTCCTTGATTGAATTAGCTCTCACACCAATATTTGCATCTAGAGCCTTTGCATTGAGGGCTATCTGAAAACGACTTTGGCGCTGAAGTTGTCTGTGAATGTGGAGTGGTGGCATGTGAAACCTGCATGTGGAGCATTGGTTTGTGTGTGATGCTCTACAGGTTCACTCCTGATAATGCACTCAAAGTGCATTAAGCATAGAGTGTGAAAAGTGAGTTTCCTTGAGAGCTGCTTGGAAGCCTGATGGTGTGTGAAGTTAGTGAGCCAATGGAGTTGTTCTCAAACAAGAACCACTCGGCAGCTTTTTCTTCAATATGCCCTTCACCAACATGCAGTGTTTCCTTGATTGAATTAGCTCTCACACCAATATTTGCGTCTAGAGCCTTTGCATTGAGGGCTATCTGCAAAAGGCTCTGGCGCTGAAGATGTCTGTGAATGTGGAGTTGGTGGCATGTGAAACCCGCATGTGGAGCATTGGTTTGTGTGTGATGCTCTACCAGGTTCATTGCTAGATAATGCACTCAAAGGGCATTAAGCATAGAGTGAAAAGTGAGTTTCCTTGAGAGCTGCTTGGAAGCCTGATGGTGTGTGAAGTTAGTGAGCCAAATGGAGTTGTTCTCCCACAAGAACCACGCAGCTGCTTCTTCTTCAATATGCCCTTCACCAACATGCAGTGTTTCCTTGATTGAATTAGCTCTCACACAATATTTGCGTCTAGAGCCTTTGCATTGAGGGCTATCTGAAAACGGCTTTGGCGCTGAAGTTGTCTGTGAATGTGGAGTTGGTGGCATGTGAAACCCGCATGTGGAGCATTGGTTGTGTGCGATGCTGACCAAGGTTCTTTCAGTCCTATGCACTCAAAGGGCATTAAGCATAGAGTGTGAAAAGTGAGTTTCCTTGAGAGCTGCTTGGAAGCCTGCTGGTGTGTGAAGTTAGTGAGCCAAATGGAGTTGTTCTCCCACAAGAACAACTCGGCTCCTTTTTCTTCAATATGCCCTTCACCAACATGCAGTGTTTCCTTGATTGAATTAGCTCTCACACCAATATTTGCGTCTAGAGCCTTTGCATTGAGGGCTATCTGAAAACGGCTCTGGCGCTGAAGTTGTCTGTGAATGTGGAGTTGGTGGCATGTGAAACCCGCATGTGGAGCATTGGTTTGTGTGCGATGCTGACCAAGCTTCTTACAGTCCTAGGCACTCAAAGGGCATTAAGCATAGAGTGTGAAAAGTGAGTTTCCTTGAGAGCTGCTTGGAAGCCTGATGGTGTGTGAAGCTAGTGAGCCAAATGGAGTTGTTCTCCACAAGAATCACTCGGCTGCTTCTTCTTCAATATGCCCTTCACCAACATGCAGTGTTTCCTTGCTTTAATTAGCTCTCACACAATATTTGCGTCTAGAGCCTTTGCATTGAGGGCTATCTGAAAACGGCTTTGGCGCTGAGTTGTCTGTGAATGTGGAGTTGGTGGCATGTGAAACCCGCATGTGGAGCATTGGTTTTTTGTGCGATGCTCTACCAGGTTCACTCATGATAATGCACTCAAAGTGCATTAAGCATAGAGTGTGAAAGTGAGTTTCCCTTGAGAGCTGCTTGGAAGCCTGATGGTGTGTGAAGTTAGTGAGCCAAATGGAGTTGTTCTCCCACAAGAACCACTCGGCTGCTTCTTCTTCAATATGCCCCTTCACCAACATGCAGTGTTTTCCTTGATTGAATTAGCTCTCACACCAATATTTGCGTCTAGAGCCTTTGCATTGAGGGCTATCTGAAAACGGCTCTGGCGCTGAAGTTGTCTGTGAATGTGGAGTTGGTGGCATGTGAAACCCGCATGTGGAGCATTGGTTTGTGTGCGATGCTGACCAAGCTTCTTTCAGTCCTAGGCACTCAAAGGGCATTAAGCATAGAGTGTGAAAGTGAGTTTCCTTGAGAGCTGCTTGGAAGCCTGATCGTGTATGAAGTTAGTGAGCCAAATGGAGTTGTTCTCCCACAAGAACCACTCGGCAGCTTTTTCTTCAATATGCCCTTCACCAACATGCTAGTGTTTCCTTGATTGAATTAGCTCTCACACCAATATTTGCGTCTAGAGCCTTTGCATTGAGGGCTATCTGAAAACGACTTTGGCGCTGAAGTTGTCTGTGAATGTGGAGTTGGTGGCATGTGAAAGCCGCATGTGGAGCATTGGTTTGTGTGTGATGCTCTACCAGGTTCACTCCTGATAATGCACTCAAAGTGCATTAAGCATAGAGTGTGAAAAGTGAGTTTCCTTGAGAGCTGCTTGGTAGCCTGATGGTGTGTGAAGTTAGTGAGCCAAATGGAGTTGTTCTCAACAAGAACCACTCGGCAGCTTTTTCTTCAATATGCCCTTCACCAACATGCAGTGTTTCCTTGATTGAATTAGCTCTCACACCAATATTTGCGTCTAGAGCCTTTGCATTGAGGGCTATCTGAAAACGGCTCTGCGCTGAAGATGTCTGTGAATGTGGAGTTGGTGGCATGTGAAACCCGCATGTGGAGCATTGGTTTGTGTGCGATGCTGACCAAGCTTCTTACAGTCCTAGGCACTCAAAGGGCATTAAGCATAGAGTGTGAAAAGTGAGTTTCCTTGAGAGCTGCTTGGAAGCCAGATGGTGTGTGAAGTTAGTGAGCCAAATGGAGTTGTTCTCCACAAGAATCACTCGGCTGCTTCTTCTTCAATATGCCCTTCACCAACATGCAGTGTTTCCTTGCTTTTATTAGCTCTCACACCAATATTTGCGTCTAGAGCCTTTGCATTGAGGGCTATCTGAAAACGGCTTTGGCGCTGAAGTTGTCTGTGAATGTGGAGTTGGTGGAATGTGAAACCCGCATGTGGAGCATTGGTTTGTGTGCGATGCTCTACCAGGTTCACTCCTGATAATGCACTCAAAGTGCATTAAGCATAGTGTGAAAAGTGAGTTTCCTTGAGAGCTGCTTGGAAGCCTGATGGTGTGTGAAGTTAGTGAGCCAAATGGAGTTGTTCTCCCACAAGAACCACTCGGCAGCTTTTTCTTCAATATGCCCTTCACCAACATGCAGTGTTTCCTTGATTGAATTAGCTCTCACACCAATATTTGCGTCTAGAGCCTTTGCATTGAGGGCTATCTGCAAAAGGCTCTGGCGCTGAAGATGTCTGTGAATGTGGAGTTGGTGGCATGTGAAACCAGCATGTGGAGCATTGGTTTGTGTGTGATGCTCTACCAGGTTCATTGCTAGATAATGCACTCAAAGGGCATTAAAAATAGAGTGAAAAGTGAGTTTCCTTGAGAGCTGCTTGGGAGCCTGATGGTGTGTGAAGTTAGTGAGCCAAATGGAGTTGTTCTCCCACAAGAACCACTCGGCTGCTTCTTCTTCAATATGCCCTTCACCAACATGCAGTGTTTCCTTGATTGAATTAGCTCTCACACCAATATTTGCGTCTAGAGCCTTTGCATTGAGGGCTATCTGAAAACGGCTCTGGCGCTGAAGTTGTCTGTGAATGTGGAGTTGGTGGCATGTGAAACCCGCATGTGGAGCATTGGTTTGTGTGCGATGCTCACCAAGCTTCTTTCAGTCCTAGGCACTCAAAGGGCGTTAAGCATAGAGTGTGAAAAGTGAGTTTCCTTGAGAGCTGCTTGGAAGCCTGATGGTGTGTGAAGTTAGTGAGCCAAATGGAGTTGTTCTCCCACAAGAACCACTCGGCTGCTTCTTCTTCAATATGCCCTTCACCAACATGCAGTGTTTCCTTGATTGAATTAGCTCTCACACCAATATTTGCGTCTAGAGCCTTTGCATTGAGGGCTATCTGAAAACGGCTTTGGCGCTGAAGTTGTCTGTGAATGTGGAGTTGGTGGCATGTGAAACCCGCATGTGGAGCATTGGTTTGTGTGTGATGCTCTACCAGGTTCACTCCTGATAATGCACTCAAAGTGCATTAAGCATAGAGTGTGAAAAGTGAGTTTCCTTGAGAGCTGCTTGGAAGCCTGATGGTGTGTGAAGTTAGTAAGCAAATGGAGTTGTTCTCCCACAAGAACCACTCGGCTGCTTCTTCTTCAATATGCCCTTCACCAACATGCAGTGTTTCCTTGATTGAATTAGCTCTCACACCAATATTTGCATCTAGAGCCTTTGCATTGAGGGCTATCTGCAAAAGGCTCTGGCGCTGAAGATGTCTGTGAATGTGGAGTTGGTGGCATGTGAAACCCGCATGTGGAGCATTGGTTTGTGTGTGATGCTCTACCAGGTTCATTGCTAGATAAAGCCCTCAAAGGGCATTAAACATAGACTGAAAAGTGAGTTTCCTTGAGAGCTGCTTGGGAGCCTGATGGTGTGTGAAGTTAGTGAGCCAAATGGAGTTGTTCTCCCACAAGAACCACTCGGCTGCTTCTTCTTCAATATGCCCTTCACCAACATGCAGTGTTTCCTTGATTGAATTAGCTCTCACACCAATATTTGCGTCTAGAGCCTTTGCATTGAGGGCTATCTGAAAACGGCTCTGGCGCTGAAGATGTCTGTGAATGTGGAGTTTTTGGCATGTGAAACCCGCATGTGGAGCATTGGTTTGTGTGTGATGCTCTACCAGGTTCACTCCTAGATAATACACTCAAAGGGCATTAAGCATAGAGTGAAAAGTGAGTTTCCTTGAGAGCTGCTTGGAAGCCTGATGGTGTGTGAAGTTAGTGAGCCAAATGGAGTTGTTCTCCCACAAGAACCACGCAGCTGCTTCTTCTTCAATATGACCTTCACCAACATGCAGTGTTTCCTTGATTGAATTAGCTCTCACACCAATATTTGCGTCTAGAGCCTTTGCATTGAGTGCTATCTGAAAACGGCTTTGGCGCTGAAGTTGTCTGTGAATGTGGAGTTGGTGGCATTTGAAACCCGCATGTGGAGCATTGGTTTGTGTGCGATGCTGACCAAGCTTCTTACAGTCCTAGGCACTCAACGGGCATTAAGCATAGAGTGTGAAAAGTGAGTTTCCTTGAGAGCTGCTTGGAAGCCTGATGGTGTGTGAAGTTAGTGAGCCAAATGGAGTTGTTCTCCCACAAGAACCACTCGGCTGCTTCTTCTTCAATATGCCCTTCACCAACATGCAGTGTTTCCTTGATTGAATTAGCTCTCACACCAATATTTGCGTCTAGAGCCTTTGCATTGAGGGCTATCTGAAAACGGCTCTGGCGCTGAAGTTGTCTGTGAATGTGGAGTTGGTGGCATGTGAAACCCGCATGTGGAGCATTGGTTTGTGTGCGATGCTGACCAAGCTTCTTTCAGTCCTAGGCACTCAAAGGGCATTAAGCATAGAGTGTGAAAAGTGAGTTTCCTTGAGAGCTGCTTGGAAGCCTGATCGTGTATGAAGTTAGTGAGCCAAATGGAGTTGTTCTCCCACAAGAACCACTCGGCAGCTTTTTCTTCAATATGCCCTTCACCAACATGCAGTGTTTCCTTGATTGAATTAGCTCTCACACCAATATTTGCGTCTAGAGCCTTTGCATTGAGGGCTATCTGAAAACGACTTTGGCGCTGAAGTTGTCTGTGAATGTGGAGTTGGTGGCATGTGAAAGCCGCATGTGGAGCATTGGTTTGTGTGTGATGCTCTACCAGGTTCACTCCTGATAATGCACTCAAAGTGCATTAAGCATAGAGTGTGAAAAGTGAGTTTCCTTGAGAGCTGCTTGGTAGCCTGATGGTGTGTGAAGTTAGTGAGCCAAATGGAGTTGTTCTCAAACAAGAACCACTCGGCAGCTTTTTCTTCAATATGCCCTTCACCAACATGCAGTGTTTCCTTGATTGAATTAGCTCTCACACCAATATTTGCGTCTAGAGCCTTTGCATTGAGGGCTATCTGAAAACGGCTCTGGCGCTGAAGATGTCTGTGAATGTGGAGTTGGTGGCATGTGAAACCCGCATGTGGAGCATTGGTTTGTGTGCGATGCTGACCAAGCTTCTTACAGTCCTAGGCACTCAAAGGGCATTAAGCATAGAGTGTGAAAAGTGAGTTTCCTTGAGAGCTGCTTGGAAGCCAGATGGTGTGTGAAGTTAGTGAGCCAAATGGAGTTGTTCTCCACAAGAATCACTCGGCTGCTTCTTCTTCAATATGCCCTTCACCAACATGCAGTGTTTCCTTGCTTTTATTAGCTCTCACACCAATATTTGCGTCTAGAGCCTTTGCATTGAGGGCTATCTGAAAACGGCTTTGGCGCTGAAGTTGTCTGTGAATGTGGAGTTGGTGGAATGTGAAACCCGCATGTGGAGCATTGGTTTGTGTGCGATGCTCTACCAGGTTCACTCCTGATAATGCACTCAAAGTGCATTAAGCATAGTGTGAAAAGTGAGTTTCCTTGAGAGCTGCTTGGAAGCCTGATGGTGTGTGAAGTTAGTGAGCCAAATGGAGTTGTTCTCCCACAAGAACCACTCGGCAGCTTTTTCTTCAATATGCCCTTCACCAACATGCAGTGTTTCCTTGATTGAATTAGCTCTCACACCAATATTTGCGTCTAGAGCCTTTGCATTGAGGGCTATCTGCAAAAGGCTCTGGCGCTGAAGATGTCTGTGAATGTGGAGTTGGTGGCATGTGAAACCAGCATGTGGAGCATTGGTTTGTGTGTGATGCTCTACCAGGTTCATTGCTAGATAATGCACTCAAAGGGCATTAAAAATAGAGTGAAAAGTGAGTTTCCTTGAGAGCTGCTTGGGAGCCTGATGGTGTGTGAAGTTAGTGAGCCAAATGGAGTTGTTCTCCCACAAGAACCACTCGGCTGCTTCTTCTTCAATATGCCCTTCACCAACATGCAGTGTTTCCTTGATTGAATTAGCTCTCACACCAATATTTGCGTCTAGAGCCTTTGCATTGAGGGCTATCTGAAAACGGCTCTGGCGCTGAAGTTGTCTGTGAATGTGGAGTTGGTGGCATGTGAAACCCGCATGTGGAGCATTGGTTTGTGTGCGATGCTCACCAAGCTTCTTTCAGTCCTAGGCACTCAAAGGGCGTTAAGCATAGAGTGTGAAAAGTGAGTTTCCTTGAGAGCTGCTTGGAAGCCTGATGGTGTGTGAAGTTAGTGAGCCAAATGGAGTTGTTCTCCCACAAGAACCACTCGGCTGCTTCTTCTTCAATATGCCCTTCACCAACATGCAGTGTTTCCTTGATTGAATTAGCTCTCACACCAATATTTGCGTCTAGAGCCTTTGCATTGAGGGCTATCTGAAAACGGCTTTGGCGCTGAAGTTGTCTGTGAATGTGGAGTTGGTGGCATGTGAAACCCGCATGTGGAGCATTGGTTTGTGTGTGATGCTCTACCAGGTTCACTCCTGATAATGCACTCAAAGTGCATTAAGCATAGAGTGTGAAAAGTGAGTTTCCTTGAGAGCTGCTTGGAAGCCTGATGGTGTGTGAAGTTAGTAAGCAAATGGAGTTGTTCTCCCACAAGAACCACTCGGCTGCTTCTTCTTCAATATGCCCTTCACCAACATGCAGTGTTTCCTTGATTGAATTAGCTCTCACACCAATATTTGCATCTAGAGCCTTTGCATTGAGGGCTATCTGCAAAAGGCTCTGGCGCTGAAGATGTCTGTGAATGTGGAGTTGGTGGCATGTGAAACCCGCATGTGGAGCATTGGTTTGTGTGTGATGCTCTACCAGGTTCATTGCTAGATAAAGCCCTCAAAGGGCATTAAACATAGACTGAAAAGTGAGTTTCCTTGAGAGCTGCTTGGGAGCCTGATGGTGTGTGAAGTTAGTGAGCCAAATGGAGTTGTTCTCCCACAAGAACCACTCGGCTGCTTCTTCTTCAATATGCCCTTCACCAACATGCAGTGTTTCCTTGATTGAATTAGCTCTCACACCAATATTTGCGTCTAGAGCCTTTGCATTGAGGGCTATCTGAAAACGGCTCTGGCGCTGAAGATGTCTGTGAATGTGGAGTTTTTGGCATGTGAAACCCGCATGTGGAGCATTGGTTTGTGTGTGATGCTCTACCAGGTTCACTCCTAGATAATACACTCAAAGGGCATTAAGCATAGAGTGAAAAGTGAGTTTCCTTGAGAGCTGCTTGGAAGCCTGATGGTGTGTGAAGTTAGTGAGCCAAATGGAGTTGTTCTCCCACAAGAACCACGCAGCTGCTTCTTCTTCAATATGACCTTCACCAACATGCAGTGTTTCCTTGATTGAATTAGCTCTCACACCAATATTTGCGTCTAGAGCCTTTGCATTGAGTGCTATCTGAAAACGGCTTTGGCGCTGAAGTTGTCTGTGAATGTGGAGTTGGTGGCATTTGAAACCCGCATGTGGAGCATTGGTTTGTGTGCGATGCTGACCAAGCTTCTTACAGTCCTAGGCACTCAACGGGCATTAAGCATAGAGTGTGAAAAGTGAGTTTCCTTGAGAGCTGCTTGGAAGCCTGATGGTGTGTGAAGTTAGTGAGCCAAATGGAGTTGTTCTCCCACAAGAACCACTCGGCTGCTTCTTCTTCAATATGCCCTTCACCAACATGCAGTGTTTCCTTGATTGAATTAGCTCTCACACCAATATTTGCGTCTAGAGCCTTTGCATTGAGGGCTATCTGAAAAAGGCTCTGGCGCTGAAGTTGTCTGTGAATGTGGAGTTGGTGGCATGTGAAACCCGCATGTGGAGCATTGGTTTGTGTGCGATGCTCTACCAGGTTCATTGCTAGATAATGCACTCAAAGGGCATTAAGCATAGAGTGTGAAAAGTGAGTTTCCTTGAGAGCTGCTTGGAAGCCTGATGGTGTGTGAAGTTAGTGAGCCAAATGGAGTTGTTCTCCCACAAGAATCACTCGGCTGCTTCTTCTTCAATATGCCCTTCACCAACATGCAGTGTTTCCTTGATTGAATTAGCTCTCACACCAATATTTGCATCTAGAGCCTTTGCATTGAGGGCTATCTGAAAACAGCGTTGACGATGAAGTTGTCTGTGAATGTGGAGTTGGTGGCATGTGAAACCCGCATGTGGAGCATTGGTTTGTGTGTGATGCTCTACCAGGTTCAATGCTAGATAATGTACTCAAAGTGCATTAAGCATAGAGTGTGAAAAGTGAGTTTCCTTGATAGCTGCTTGGAAGCCTGATGGTGTGTGAAGTTAGTGAGCCAAATGGAGTTGTTCTCCCACAAGAACCACTCGGCTGCTTCTTCTTCAATATGCCCTTCACCAACATGAAGTGTTTCCTTGATTGAATTAGCTCTCACACCAATATTTGCGTCTAGAGCCTTTGCATTGAGGGCTATCTGAAAACGGCTCTGGCGCTGAAGTTGTCTGTGAATGTGGAGTTGGTGGCATGTGAAACCCGCATGTGGAGCATTGGTTTGTGTGTGATGCTGACCAAGCTTCTTACAGTCCTAGGCACTCAACGGGCATTAAGCATAGAGTGTGAAAAGTGAGTTTCCTTGAGAGCTGCTTGGAAGCCTGATGGTGTGTGAAGTTAGTGAGCCAAATGGAGTTTTTCTCCACAAGAATCATTCGGCTGCTTCTTCTTCAATATGCCCTTCACCAACATGCAGTGTTTCCTTGCTTGAAGTAGCTCTCACACCAATATTTGCATCTAGAGCCTTTGCATTGAGGGTTATATGAAAACGGCTTTGGCGCTGAAGTTGTCTGTGAATGTGGAGTTGGTGGCATGTGAAACCCACTTGTGGAGCATTGGTTTGTGTGTGATGCTCTACCAGGTTCATTCCTGGACAATGCACTCAAAGGACATTAAGCATAGAGTGTGAAAAGTGAGTTTCCTTGAGAGCTGCTTGGAAGCCTGATGGTGTGTGAAGTTAGTGAGCCAAATGGAGTTGTTCTCCCACAAGAACCACTCAGCTGCTTCTTCTTCAATATGCCCTTCACCAACATGCAGTGTTTCCTTGATTGAATTAGCTCTCACAATAATATTTGCGTCTAGAGCCTTTGCATTGAGGGCTATCTGAAAACGGCTTTGGCGCTGAAGTTGTCTGTGAATGTGGAGTTGGTGGCATGTGAAACCTGCATGTGGAGCATTGGTTTGTGTGCGATGCTCTACCAGGTTCATTGCTAGATAATGCACTCAAAGGGCATTAAGCATAGAGTGTGAAAAGTGAGTTTCCTTGAGAGCTGCTTGGAAGCCTGATGGTGTGTGAAGTTAGTGAGCCAAATGGAGTTGTTCTCCCACAAGAACCACTCGGCTGCTTCTTCTTCAATATGCCCTTCACCAACATGAAGTGTTTCCTTGATTGAATTAGCTCTCACACCAATATTTGCGTCTAGAGCCTTTGCATTGAGGGCTATCTGAAAAAGGCTCTGGCGCTGAAGTTGTCTGTGAATGTGGAGTTGGTGGCATGTGAAAGCCGCATGTGGAGCATTGGTTTGTGTGTGATGCTCTACCAGGTTCATTCCTAGATAATGCACTCAAAGGGCATTAAGCATAGAGTGTGAAAAGTGAGTTTCCTTGAGAGCTGCTTGGAAGGCTGATGGTGTGTGAAGTTAGTGAGCCAAATGGAGTTGTTCTCTCACAAGAATCACTCGGCTGCTTCTTCTTCAATATGACCTTCACCAACATGCAGTTTCCTTGATTGAAATAGCTCTCACACCAATATTTGCGTCTAGAGCCTTTGCCTTGAGGGCTATCTGAAAACAGCTTTGACGCTGAAGTTGTCTGTGAATGTGGAGTTGGTGGCATGTGAAACCCGCATGTGGAGCATTGGTTTGTGTGCGATGCTCTACCAGGTTCATTGCTAGATAATGCACTCAAAGGGCATTAAGCATAGAGTGTGAAAAGTGAGTTTCCTTGAGAGCTGCTTGGAAGCCTGATGGTGTGTGAAGTTAGTGAGCCAAGTGGAGTGGTTCTCCCACAAGAACCACTCGGCAGCTTTTTGTTCAATATGCCCTTCACCAACATGCAGTGTTTCCTTGATTGAATTAGCTCTCACACCAATATTTGCGTCTAGAGCCTTTGCATTGAGGGCTATCTGAAAACGGCTCTGGCGCTGAAGTTGTCTGTGAATGTGGAGTTGGTGGCATGTGAAACCCGCATGTGGAGCATTGGTTTGTGTGCGATGCTGACCATGCTTCTTTCAGTCCTAGGCACTCAAAGGGCATTAAGCATAGAGTGTGAAAAGTAAGTTTCCTTGAGAGCTGCTTGGAAGCCTGCTGGAGTGTGAAGTTAGTGAGCCAAATGGAGTTGTTCTCCCACAAGAACCACTCGGCTGCTTCTTCTAAAATATGCCCTTCACCAACATGCAGTGTTTCCTTGATAGAATTAGCTCTCACACCAATATTTGCGTCTAGAGCCTTTGCATTGAGGGCTATCTGAAAATAGATCTGGCGCTGAAGTTGTCTGTGAATGTGGAGTTGGTGGCATGTGAAACCCGCATGTGGAGCATTGGTTTGTGTGTGATGCTCTACCAGGTTCATTCGTAGATAATGCACTCAAAGGGCATTAAGCATAGAGTGTGAAAAGTGAGTTTCCTTGAGAGCTGCTTGGAAGCCTGATGGTGTGTGAAGTTAGTGAGCCAAATGGAGTTGTTCTCCCACAAGAACCACTCGGCTGCTTCTTCTTCAATATGCCCTTCACCAACATGCAGTGTTTCCTTGATTGAATTAGCTCTCACACCAATATTTGCGTCTAGAGCCTTTGCATTGAGGGCTATCTGAAAACGGCTTTGGCGCTGAAGTTGTCTGTGAATGTGGAGTTGGTGGCATGTGAAACCCGCATGTGGAGCATTGGTTTGTGTGCGATGCTGACCAAGCTTCTTTCAGTCCTAGGCACTCAAAGGGCGTTAAGCATAGAGTGTGAAAAGTGAGTTTCCTTGAGAGCTGCTTGGAAGCCTGATGGTGTGTGAAGTTAGTGAGCCAAATGGAGTTGTTCTCCCACAAGAACCACTCGGCTGCTTCTTCTTCAATATGCCCTTCACCAACATGCAGTGTTTCCTTGATTGAATTAGCTCTCACACCAATATTTGCATCTAGAGCCTTTGCATTGAGGGCTATCTGAAAGAGGCTCTGGCGCTGAAGTTGTCTGTGAATGTGGAGTTGGTGGCATGTGAAACCCGCATGTGGAGCATTGGTTTGTGTGCGATGCTCTACCAGGTTCATTGCCTAGATAATGCACTCAAAGGGCAATAAGCATAGAGTGTGAAAAGTGAGTTTCCTTGAGAGCTGCTTGGAAGCCTGATGGTGTATGAAGTTAGTGAGCCAAATGGAGTTGTTCTCCCACAAGAACCACTCGGCTGCTTCTTCTTCAATATGCCCTTCACCAACATGCAGTGTTTCCTTGATTGAATTAGCTCTCACACCAATATTTGCGTCTAGAGCCTTTGCATTGAGGGCTATCTGAAAACGGCTTTGGCGCTGAAGTTGTCTGTGAATGTGGAGTTGGTGGCATTTGAAACCCGCATGTGGAGCATTGGTTTGTGTGTGATGCTCTACCAGGTTCACTCCTGATAATGCACTCAAAGTGCATTAAGCATAGAGTGTGAAAAGTGAGTTTCCTTGAGAGCTGCTTGGAAGCCTGATGGTGTGTGAAGTTAGTGAGCCAAATGGAGTTGTTCTCCCACAAGAACCACGCAGCTGCTTCTTCTTCAATATGCCCTTCACCAACATGCAGTGTTTCCTTGATTGAATTAGCTCTCACACCAATATTTGCGTCTAGAGCCTTTGCATTGAGGGCTATCTGCAAAAGGCTCTGGCGCTGAAGATGTCTGTGAATGTGGAGTTGGTGGCATGTGAAACCCGCATGTGGAGCATTGGTTTGTGTGTGATGCTCTACCAGGTTCATTGCTAGATAATGCACTCAAAGGGCATTAAACATAGAGTGAAAAGTGAGTTTCCTTGAGAGGTGCTTGGGAGCCTGATGGTGTGTGAAGTTAGTGAGCCAAATGGAGTTGTTCTCCCACAAGAACCACTCGGCTGCTTCTTCTTCAATATGCCCTTCACCAACATGCAGTGTTTCCTTGATTGAATTAGCTCTCACACCAATATTTGCGTCTAGAGCCTTTGCATTGAGGGCTATCTGAAAACGGCTCTGGCGCTGAAGTTGTCTGTGAATGTGGAGTTTTTGGCATGTGAAACCCGCATGTGGAGCATTGGTTTGTGTGCGATGCTCACCAAGCTTCTTTCAGTCCTAGGCACTCAAAGGGCGTTAAGCATAGAGTGTGAAAAGTGAGTTTCCTTGATAGCTGCTTGGAAGCCTGATGGTGTGTGAAGTTAGTGAGCCAAATGGAGTTGTTCTCCCACAAGAACCACTCGGCTGCTTCTTCTTCAATATGCCCTTCACCAACATGCAGTGTTTCCTTGCTTGAAGTAGCTCTCACACCAATATTTGCGTCTAGAGCCTTTGCATTGAGGGCTATCTGAAAACGACTTTGGCGCTGAAGTTGTCTGTGAATGTGGAGTTGGTGGCATTTGAAACCCGCATGTGGAGCATTGTTTTGTGTGTGATGCTCTACCAGGTTCACTCCTGATAATGCACTCAAAGTGCATTAAGCATAGAGTGTGAAAAGTGAGTTTCCTTGAGAGCTGCTTGGAAGCCTGATGGTGTGTGAAGTTAGTGAGCCAAATGGAGTTGTTCTCCCACAAGAACCACTCGGCTGCTTCTTCTTCAATATGCCCTTCACCAACATGCAGTGTTTCCTTGATTGAATTAGCTCTCACACCAATATTTGCATCTAGAGCCTTTGCATTGAGGGCTATCTGCAAAAGGCTCTGGCGCTGAAGATGTCTGTGAATGTGGAGTTGGTGGCATGTGAAACCCGCATGTGGAGCATTGGTTTGTGTGTGATGCTCTACCAGATTCATTGCTAGATAATGCCCTCAAAGGGCATTAAACATAGAGTGAAAAGTGAGTTTCCTTGAGAGCTGCTTGGGAGCCTGATGGTGTGTGAAGTTAGTGAGCCAAATGGAGTTGTTCTCCCACAAGAACCACTCGGCTGCTTCTTCTTCAATATGCCCTTCACCAACATGCAGTGTTTCCTTGATTGAATTAGCTCTCACACCAATATTTGCGTCTAGAGCCTTTGCATTGAGGGCTATCTGAAAAAGGCTCTGGCGCTGAAGTTGTCTGTGAATGTGGAGTTGGTGGCATGTGAAACCCGCATGTGGAGCATTGGTTTGTGTGCGATGCTGACCAAGCTTCTTTCAGTCCTAGGCACTCAAAGGGCATTAAGCATAGAGTGTGAAAAGTGAGTTTCCTTGAGAGCTGCTTGGAAGCCTGATCGTGTATGAAGTTAGTGAGCCAAATGGAGTTGTTCTCCCACAAGAACCACTCGGCAGCTTTTTCTTCAATATGCCCTTCACCAACATGCAGTGTTTCCTTGATTGAATTAGCTCTCACACCAATATTTGCGTCTAGAGCCTTTGCATTGAGGGCTATCTGAAAACGACTTTGGCGCTGAAGTTGTCTGTGAATGTGGAGTTGGTGGCATGTGAAACCTGCATGTGGAGCATTGGTTTGTGTGTGATGCTCTACCAGGTTCACTCCTGATAATGCACTCAAAGTGCATTAAGCATAGAGTGTGAAAAGTGAGTTTCCTTGAGAGCTGCTTGGAAGCCTGATGGTGTGTGAAGTTAGTGAGCCAAATGGAGTTGTTCTCAAACAAGAACCACTCGGCAGCTTTTTCTTCAATATGCCCTTCACCAACATGCAGTGTTTCCTTGATTGAATTAGCTCTCACACCAATATTTGCGTCTAGAGCCTTTGCATTGAGGGCTATCTGAAAACGGCTCTGGCGCTGAAGATGTCTGTGAATGTGGAGTTTTTGGCATGTGAAACCCGCATGTGGAGCATTGGTTTGTGTGTGATGCTCTACCAGGTTCATTGCTAGATAATGCACTCAAAGGGCATTAAGCATAGAGTGAAAAGTGAGTTTCCTTGAGAGCTGCTTGGAAGCCTGATGGTGTGTGAAGTTAGTGAGCCAAATGGAGTTGTTCTCCCACAAGAACCACGCAGCTGCTTCTTCTTCAATATGCCCTTCACCAACATGCAGTGTTTCCTTGATTGAATTAGCTCTCACACCAATATTTGCGTCTAGAGCCTTTGCATTGAGGGCTATCTGAAAACGGCTTTGGCGCTGAAGTTGTCTGTGAATGTGGAGTTGGTGGCATGTGAAACCCGCATGTGGAGCATTGGTTTGTGTGCGATGCTGACCAAGCTTCTTTCAGTCCTAGGCACTCAAAGGGCATTAAGCATAGAGTGTGAAAAGTGAGTTTCCTTGAGAGCTGCTTGGAAGCCTGATCGTGTATGAAGTTAGTGAGCCAAATGGAGTTGTTCTCCCACAAGAACCACTCGGCAGCTTTTTCTTCAATATGCCCTTCACCAACATGCAGTGTTTCCTTGATTGAATTAGCTCTCACACCAATATTTGCGTCTAGAGCCTTTGCATTGAGGGCTATCTGAAAACGACTTTGGCGCTGAAGTTGTCTGTGAATGTGGAGTTGGTGGCATGTGAAACCTGCATGTGGAGCATTGGTTTGTGTGTGATGCTCTACCAGGTTCACTCCTGATAATGCACTCAAAGTGCATTAAGCATAGAGTGTGAAAAGTGAGTTTCCTTGAGAGCTGCTTGGAAGCCTGATGGTGTGTGAAGTTAGTGAGCCAAATGGAGTTGTTCTCAAACAAGAACCACTCGGCAGCTTTTTCTTCAATATGCCCTTCACCAACATGCAGTGTTTCCTTGATTGAATTAGCTCTCACACCAATATTTGCGTCTAGAGCCTTTGCATTGAGGGCTATCTGAAAACGGCTCTGGCGCTGAAGATGTCTGTGAATGTGGAGTTTTTGGCATGTGAAACCCGCATGTGGAGCATTGGTTTGTGTGTGATGCTCTACCAGGTTCATTGCTAGATAATGCACTCAAAGGGCATTAAGCATAGAGTGAAAAGTGAGTTTCCTTGAGAGCTGCTTGGAAGCCTGATGGTGTGTGAAGTTAGTGAGCCAAATGGAGTTGTTCTCCCACAAGAACCACGCAGCTGCTTCTTCTTCAATATGCCCTTCACCAACATGCAGTGTTTCCTTGATTGAATTAGCTCTCACACCAATATTTGCGTCTAGAGCCTTTGCATTGAGGGCTATCTGAAAACGGCTTTGGCGCTGAAGTTGTCTGTGAATGTGGAGTTGGTGGCATGTGAAACCCGCATGTGGAGCATTGGTTTGTGTGCGATACTGACCAAGGTTCTTTCAGTCCTATGCACTCAAAGGGCATTAAGCATAGAGTGTGAAAAGTGAGTTTCCTTGAGAGCTGCTTGGAAGCCTGCTGGTGTGTGAAGTTAGTGAGCCAAATGGAGTTGTTCTCCCACAAGAACAACTCGGCTCCTTCTTCTTCAATATGCCCTTCACCAACATGCAGTGTTTCCTTGATTGAATTAGCTCTCACACCAATATTTGCGTCTAGAGCCTTTGCATTGAGGGCTATCTGAAAACGGCTCTGGCGCTGAAGTTGTCTGTGAATGTGGAGTTGGTGGCATGTGAAACCCGCATGTGGAGCATTGGTTTGTGTGCGATGCTGACCAAGCTTCTTACAGTCCTAGGCACTCAAAGGGCATTAAGCATAGAGTGTGAAAAGTGAGTTTCCTTGAGAGCTGCTTGGAAGCCTGATGGTGTGTGAAGTTAGTGAGCCAAATGGAGTTGTTCTCCACAAGAATCACTCGGCTGCTTCTTCTTCAATATGCCCTTCACCAACATGCAGTGTTTCCTTGCTTTAATTAGCTCTCACACCAATATTTGCGTCTAGAGCCTTTGCATTGAGGGCTATCTGAAAACGGCTTTGGCGCTGAAGTTGTCTGTGAATGTGGAGTTGGTGGCATGTGAAACCCGCATGTGGAGCATTGGTTTGTGTGTGATGCTCTACCAGGTTCACTCATGATAATGCACTCAAAGTGCATTAAGCATAGAGTGTGAAAAGTGAGTTTCCTTGAGAGCTGCTTGGAAGCCTGATGGTGTGTGAAGTTAGTGAGCCAAATGGAGTTGTTCTCCCACAAGAACCACTCGGCTGCTTCTTCTTCAATATGCCCTTCACCAACATGCAGTGTTTCCTTGCTTTAATTAGCTCTCACACCAATATTTGCGTCTAGAGCCTTTGCATTGAGGGCTATCTGAAAACGGCTCTGGCGCTGAAGTTGTCTGTGAATGTGGAGTTGGTGGCATGTGAAACCCGCATGTGGAGCATTGGTTTGTGTGCGATGCTGACCAAGCTTCTTTCAGTCCTAGGCACTCAAAGGGCATTAAGCATAGAGTGTGAAAAGTGAGTTTCCTTGAGAGCTGCTTGGAAGCCTGATCGTGTATGAAGTTAGTGAGCCAAATGGAGTTGTTCTCCCACAAGAACCACTCGGCAGCTTTTTCTTCAATATGCCCTTCACCAACATGCAGTGTTTCCTTGATTGAATTAGCTCTCACACCAATATTTGCGTCTAGAGCCTTTGCATTGAGGGCTATCTGAAAACGACTTTGGCGCTGAAGTTGTCTGTGAATGTGGAGTTGGTGGCATGTGAAAGCCGCATGTGGAGCATTGGTTTGTGTGTGATGCTCTACCAGGTTCACTCCTGATAATGCACTCAAAGTGCATTAAGCATAGAGTGTGAAAAGTGAGTTTCCTTGAGAGCTGCTTGGAAGCCTGATGGTGTGTGAAGTTAGTGAGCCAAATGGAGTTGTTCTCAAACAAGAACCACTCGGCAGCTTTTTCTTCAATATGCCCTTCACCAACATGCAGTGTTTCCTTGATTGAATTAGCTCTCACACCAATATTTGCGTCTAGAGCCTTTGCATTGAGGGCTATCTGAAAACGGCTCTGGCGCTGAAGATGTCTGTGAATGTGGAGTTGGTGGCATGTGAAACCCGCATGTGGAGCATTGGTTTGTGTGCGATGCTGACCAAGCTTCTTACAGTCCTAGGCACTCAAAGTGCATTAAGCATAGAGTGTGAAAAGTGAGTTTCCTTGAGAGCTGCTTGGAAGCCAGATGGTGTGTGAAGTTAGTGAGCCAAATGGAGTTGTTCTCCACAAGAATCACTCGGCTGCTTCTTCTTCAATATGCCCTTCACCAACATGCAGTGTTTCCTTGCTTTAATTAGCTCTCACACCAATATTTGCGTCTAGAGCCTTTGCATTGAGGGCTATCTGAAAACGGCTTTGGCGCTGAAGTTGTCTGTGAATGTGGAGTTGGTGGAATGTGAAACCCGCATGTGGAGCATTGGTTTGTGTGCGATGCTCTACCAGGTTCACTCCTGATAATGCACTCAAAGTGCATTAAGCATAGAGTGTGAAAAGTGAGTTTCCTTGAGAGCTGCTTGGAAGCCTGATGGTGTGTGAAGTTAGTGAGCCAAATGGAGTTGTTCTCCCACAAGAACCACTCGGCAGCTTTTTCTTCAATATGCCCTTCACCAACATGCAGTGTTTCCTTGATTGAATTAGCTCTCACACCAATATTTGCGTCTAGAGCCTTTGCATTGAGGGCTATCTGCAAAAGGCTCTGGCGCTGAAGTTGTCTGTGAATGTGGAGTTGGTGGCATGTGAAACCAGCATGTGGAGCATTGGTTTGTGTGTGATGCTCTACCAGGTTCATTGCTAGATAATGCACTCAAAGGGCATTAAAAATAGAGTGAAAAGTGAGTTTCCTTGAGAGCTGCTTGGGAGCCCGATGGTGTGTGAAGTTAGTGAGCCAAATGGAGTTGTTCTCCCACAAGAACCACTCGGCTGCTTCTTCTTCAATATGCCCTTCACCAACATGCAGTGTTTCCTTGATTGAATTAGCTCTCACACCAATATTTGCGTCTAGAGCCTTTGCATTGAGGGCTATCTGAAAACGGCTCTGGCGCTGAAGTTGTCTGTGAATGTGGAGTTGGTGGCATGTGAAACCCGCATGTGGAGCATTGGTTTGTGTGCGATGCTCACCAAGCTTCTTTCAGTCCTAGGCACTCAAAGGGCGTTAAGCATAGAGTGTGAAAAGTGAGTTTCCTTGAGAGCTGCTTGGAAGCCTGATGGTGTGTGAAGTTAGTGAGCCAAATGGAGTTGTTCTCCCACAAGAACCACTCGGCTGCTTCTTCTTCAATATGCCCTTCACCAACATGCAGTGTTTCCTTGATTGAATTAGCTCTCACACCAATATTTGCGTCTAGAGCCTTTGCATTGAGGGCTATCTGAAAACGGCTTTGGCGCTGAAGTTGTCTGTGAATGTGGAGTTGGTGGCATGTGAAACCCGCATGTGGAGCATTGGTTTGTGTGTGATGCTCTACCAGGTTCACTCCTGATAATGCACTCAAAGTGCATTAAGCATAGAGTGTGAAAAGTGAGTTTCCTTGAGAGCTGCTTGGAAGCCTGATGGTGTGTGAAGTTAGTAAGCAAATGGAGTTGTTCTCCCACAAGAACCACTCGGCTGCTTCTTCTTCAATATGCCCTTCACCAACATGCAGTGTTTCCTTGATTGAATTAGCTCTCACACCAATATTTGCATCTAGAGCCTTTGCATTGAGGGCTATCTGCAAAAGGCTCTGGCGCTGAAGATGTCTGTGAATGTGGAGTTGGTGGCATGTGAAACCAGCATGTGGAGCATTGGTTTGTGTGTGATGCTCTACCAGGTTCATTGCTAGATAAAGCCCTCAAAGGGCATTAAACATAGACTGAAAAGTGAGTTTCCTTGAGAGCTGCTTGGGAGCCTGATGGTGTGTGAAGTTAGTGAGCCAAATGGAGTTGTTCTCCCACAAGAACCACTCGGCTGCTTCTTCTTCAATATGCCCTTCACCAACATGCAGTGTTTCCTTGATTGAATTAGCTCTCACACCAATATTTGCGTCTAGAGCCTTTGCATTGAGGGCTATCTGAAAACGGCTCTGGCGCTGAAGATGTCTGTGAATGTGGAGTTTTTGGCATGTGAAACCCGCATGTGGAGCATTGGTTTGTGTGTGATGCTCTACCAGGTTCACTCCTAGATAATACACTCAAAGGGCATTAAGCATAGAGTGAAAAGTGAGTTTCCTTGAGAGCTGCTTGGAAGCCTGATGGTGTGTGAAGTTAGTGAGCCAAATGGAGTTGTTCTCCCACAAGAACCACGCAGCTGCTTCTTCTTCAATATGCCCTTCACCAACATGCAGTGTTTCCTTGATTGAATTAGCTCTCACACCAATATTTGCGTCTAGAGCCTTTGCATTGAGGGCTATCTGAAAACGGCTTTGGCGCTGAAGTTGTCTGTGAATGTGGAGTTGGTGGCATGTGAAACCCGCATGTGGAGCATTGGTTTGTGTGCGATGCTCTGCCAGGTTCATTCCTAGATAATGCACTCAAAGGGCATTAAGCATAGAGTGTGAAAAGTGAGTTTCCTTGAGAGCTGCTTGGAAGCCTGATGGTGTATGAAGTTAGTGAGCCAAATGGAGTTGTTCTCCCACAAGAACCACTCGGCTGCTTCTTCTTCAATATGCTCTTCACCAACATGCAGTGTTTCCTTGATTGAATTAGCTCTCACACCAATATTTGCATCTAGAGCCTTTGCATTGAGGGCTATCTGAAAAAGGCTCTGGCGCTGAAGTTGTCTGTGAATGTGGAGTTGGTGGCATGTGAAACCCGCATGTGGAGCATTGGTTTGTGTGTGATGCTCTACGAGGTTCACTCCTGATAATGCACTCAAAGGGCATTAAGCATAGAGTGTGAAAAGTGAGTTTCCTTGAGAGCTGCTTGGAAGCCTGATGGTGTGTGAAGTTAGTGAGCCAAATGGAGTTGTTCTCAAACAAGAACCACTCGGCAGCTTTTTCTTCAATATGCCCTTCACCAACATGCAGTGTTTCCTTGCTTTAATTAGCTCTCACACCAATATTTGCGTCTAGAGCCTTTGCATTGAGGGCTATCTGCAAAAGGCTCTGGCGCTGAAGAAGTCTGTGAATGTGGAGTTGGTGGCATGTGAAACCCGCATGTGGAGCATTGGTTTGTGTGTGATGCTCTACCAGGTTCATTGCTAGATAATGCACTCAAAGGGCATTAAACATAGAGTGAAAAGTGAGTTTCCTTGAGAGCTGCTTGGGAGCCTGATGGTGTGTGAAGTTAGTGAGCCAAATGGAGTTGTTCTCCCACAAGAACGACTCGGCTGCTTCTTCTTCAATATGCCCTTCACCAACATGCAGTGTTTCCTTGATTGAATTAGCTCTCACACCAATATTTGCGTCTAGAGCCTTTGCATTGAGGGCTATCTGAAAACGGCTCTGGCGCTGAAGTTGTCTGTGAATGTGGAGTTGGTGGCATGTGAAACCCGCATGTGGAGCATTGGTTTGTGTGCGATGCTGACCAAGCTTCTTTCAGTCCTAGGCACTCAAAGGGCATTAAGCATAGAGTGTGAAAAGTGAGTTTCCTTGAGAGCTGCTTGGAAGCCTGATCGTGTATGAAGTTAGTGAGTCAAATGGAGTTGTTCTCCCACAAGAACCACTCGGCAGCTTTTTCTTCAATATGCCCTTCACCAACATGCAGTGTTTCCTTGATTGAATTAGCTCTCACACCAATATTTGCGTCTAGAGCCTTTGCATTGAGGGCTATCTGAAAACGGCTTTGGCGCTGAAGTTGTCTGTGAATGTGGAGTTGGTGGCATGTGAAACCCGCATGTGGAGCATTGGTTTGTGTGTGATGCTCTACGAGGTTCACTCCTGATAATGCACTCAAAGTGCATTAAGCATAGAGTGTGAAAAGTGAGTTTCCTTGAGAGCTGCTTGGAAGCCTGATGGTGTGTGAAGTTAGTGAGCCAAATGGAGTTGTTCTCAAACAAGAACCACTCGGCAGCTTTTTCTTCAATATGCCCTTCACCAACATGCAGTGTTTCCTTGATTGAATTAGCTCTCACACCAATATTTGCGTCTAGAGCCTTTGCATTGAGGGCTATCTGAAAACGGCTCTGGCGCTGAAGATGTCTGTGAATGTGGAGTTTTTGGCATGTGAAACCCGCATGTGGAGCATTGGTTTGTGTGTGATGCTCTACCAGGTTCACTCCTAGATAATGCACTCAAAGGGCATTAAGCATAGAGTGTGAAAAGTGAGTTTCCTTGAGAGCTGCTTGGAAGCCTGATGGTGTGTGAAGTTAGTGAGCCAAATGGAGTTGTTCTCCCACAAGAACCACGCAGCTGCTTCTTCTTCAATATGCCCTTCACCAACATGCAGTGTTTCCTTGATTGAATTAGCTCTCACACCAATATTTGCGTCTAGAGCCTTTGCATTGAGGGCTATCTGAAAACGGCTTTGGCGCTGAAGTTGTCTGTGAATGTGGAGTTGGTGGCATGTGAAACCCGCATGTGGAGCATTGGTTTGTGTGCGATGCTGGCCAAGCTTCTTTCAGTCCTAGGCACTCAAAGGGCGTTAAGGATAGAGTGTGAAAAGTGTGTTTCCTTGAGAGCTGCTTGGAAGCCTGATGGTGTGTGAAGTTAGTGAGCCAAATGGAGTTGTTCTCCCACAAGAACCACTCGGCTGCTTCTTCTTCAATATGCCCTTCACCAACATGCAGTGTTTCCTTGATTGAATTAGCTCTCACACCAATATTTGCATCTAGAGCCTTTGCATTGAGGGCTATCTGAAAGAGGCTCTGGCGCTGAAGTTGTCTGTGAATGTGGAGTTGGTGGCATTTGAAACCCGCATGTGGAGCATTGGTTTGTGTGTGATGATCTACCAGGTTCACTCCTGATAATGCACTCAAAGTGCATTAAGCATAGAGTGTGAAAAGTGAGTTTCCTTGAGAGCTGCTTGGAAGCCTGATGGTGTGTGAAGTTAGTGAGCCAAATGGAGTTGTTCTCCCACAAGAACCACTCGGCTGCTTCTTCTTCAATATGCCCTTCACCAACATGCAGTGTTTCCTTGATTGAATTAGCTCTCACACCAATATTTGCATCTAGAGCCTTTGCATTGAGGGCTATCTGCAAAAGGCTCTGGCGCTGAAGATGTCTGTGAATGTGGAGTTGGTGGCATGTGAAACCCGCATGTGGAGCATTGGTTTGTGTGTGATGCTCTACCAGATTCATTGCTAGATAATGCCCTCAAAGGGCATTAAACATAGAGTGAAAAGTGAGTTTCCTTGAGAGCTGCTTGGGAGCCTGATGGTGTGTGAAGTTAGTGAGCCAAATGGAGTTGTTCTCCCACAAGAACCACTCGGCTGCTTCTTCTTCAATATGCCCTTCACCAACATGCAATGTTTCCTTGATTGAATTAGCTCTCACACCAATATTTGCGTCTAGAGCCTTTGCATTGAGGGCTATCTGAAAAAGGCTCTGGCGCTGAAGTTGTCTGTGAATGTGGAGTTGGTGGCATGTGAAACCCGCATGTGGAGCATTGGTTTGTGTGCGATGCTGACCAAGCTTCTTTCAGTCCTAGGCACTCAAAGGGCATTAAGCATAGAGTGTGAAAAGTGAGTTTCCTTGAGAGCTGCTTGGAAGCCTGATCGTGTATGAAGTTAGTGAGCCAAATGGAGTTGTTCTCCCACAAGAACCACTCGGCAGCTTTTTCTTCAATATGCCCTTCACCAACATGCAGTGTTTCCTTGATTGAATTAGCTCTCACACCAATATTTGCGTCTAGAGCCTTTGCATTGAGGGCTATCTGAAAACGACTTTGGCGCTGAAGTTGTCTGTGAATGTGGAGTTGGTGGCATGTGAAACCCGCATGTGGAGCATTGGTTTGTGTGTGATGCTCTACCAGGTTCACTCGTGATAATGCACTCAAAGTGCATTAAGCATAGAGTGTGAAAAGTGAGTTTCCTTGAGAGCTGCTTGGAAGCCTGATGGTGTGTGAAGTTAGTGAGCCAAATGGAGTTGTTCTCAAACAAGAACCACTCGGCAGCTTTTTCTTCAATATGCCCTTCACCAACATGCAGTGTTTCCTTGATTGAATTAGCTCTCACACCAATATTTGCGTCTAGAGCCTTTGCATTGAGGGCTATATGAAAACGGCTTTGGCGCTGATGTTGTCTGTGAATGTGGAGTTGGTGGCATGTGAAACCCGCATGTGGAGCATTGGTTTGTGTGCGATGCTCTACCAGGTTCATTCCTAGATAATGCACTCAAAGGGCATTAAGCATAGAGTGTGAAAAGTGAGTTTCCTTGAGAGCTGCTTGGAAGCCTGATGGAGTATGAAGTTAGTGAGCCAAATGGAGTTGTTCTCAAACAAGAACCACTCGGCTGCTTCTTCTTCAATATGCTCTTCACCAACATGCAGTGTTTCCTTGATTGAATTAGCTCTCACACCAATATTTGCGTCTAGAGCCTTTGCATTGAGGGCTATTTGAAAACGGCTCTGGCGCTGAAGTTGTCTGTGAATGTGGAGTTGGTGGCATGTGAAACCCGCATGTGGAGCATTGGTTTGTGTGCGATGCTGACCAAGCTTCTTACAGTCCTAGGCACTCAAGGGCATTAAGCATAGAGTGTGAAAAGTGAGTTTCCTTGAGAGCTGCTTGGAAGCCTGATGGTGTGTGAAGTTAGTGAGCCAAATGGAGTTGTTCTCCACAAGAATCACTCGGCTGCTTCTTCTTCAATATGCCCTTCACCAACATGCAGTGTTTCCTTGCTTTAATTAGCTCTCACACCAATATTTGCGTCTAGAGCCTTTGCATTGAGGGCTATCTGAAAACGGCTTTGGCGCTGAAGTTGTCTGTGAATGTGGAGTTGGTGGCATGTGAAACCCGCATGTGGAGCATTGGTTTGTGTGCGATGCTCTGCCAGGTTCATTCCTAGATAATGCACTCAAAGGGCATTAAGCATAGAGTGTGAAAAGTGAGTTTCCTTGAGAGCTGCTTGGAAGCCTGATGGTGTATGAAGTTAGTGAGCCAAATGGAGTTGTTCTCCCACAAGAACCACTCGGCTGCTTCTTCTTCAATATGCTCTTCACTAACATGCAGTGTTTCCTTGATTGAATTAGCTCTCACACCAATATTTGCATCTAGAGCCTTTGCATTGAGGGCTATCTGAAAAAGGCTCTGGCGCTGAAGTTGTCTGTGAATGTGGAGTTGGTGGCATGTGAAACCCGCATGTGGAGCATTGGTTTGTGTGCGATGCTGACCAAGGTTCTTTCAGTCCTATGCACTCAAAGGGCATTAAGCATAGAGTGTGAAAAGTGAGTTTCCTTGAGAGCTGCTTGGAAGCCTGATGGTGTGTGAAGTTAGTGAGCCAAATGGAGTTGTTCTCCCACAAGAAACACTCGGCAGCTTTTTCTTCAATATGCCCTTCACCAACATGCAGTGTTTCCTTGCTTTAATTAGCTCTCACACCAATATTTGCGTCTAGAGCCTTTGCATTGAGGGCTATCTGCAAAAGGCTCTGGCGCTGAAGAAGTCTGTGAATGTGGAGTTGGTGGCATGTGAAACCCGCATGTGGAGCATTGGTTTGTGTGTGATGCTCTACCAGGTTCATTGCTAGATAATGCACTCAAAGGGCATTAAACATAGAGTGAAAAGTGAGTTTCCTTGAGAGCTGCTTGGGAGCCTGATGGTGTGTGAAGTTAGTGAGCCAAATGGAGTTGTTCTCCCACAAGAACCACTCGGCTGCTTCTTCTTCAATATGCCCTTCACCAACATGCAGTGTTTCCTTGATTGAATTAGCTCTCACACCAATATTTGCGTCTAGAGCCTTTGCATTGAGGGCTATCTGAAAACGGCTCTGGCGCTGAAGTTGTCTGTGAATGTGGAGTTTTTTGCATGTGAAACCCGCATGTGGAGCATTGGTTTGTGTGCGATGCTGACCAAGCTTCTTTCAGTCCTAGGCACTCAAAGGGCATTAAGCATAGAGTGTGAAAAGTGAGTTTCCCTTGAGAGCTGCTTGGAAGCCTGATCGTGTATGAAGTTAGTGAGCCAAATGGTGTTGTTCTCCCACAAGAACCACTCGGCAGCTTTTTCTTCAATATGCCCTTCACCAACATGCAGTGTTTCCTTGATTGAATTAGCTCTCACACCAATATTTGCGTCTAGAGCCTTTGCATTGAGGGCTATCTGAAAACGGCTTTGGCGCTGAAGTTGTCTGTGAATGTGGAGTTGGTGGCATGTGAAACCCGCATGTGGAGCATTGGTTTGTGTGCGATGCTGGCCAAGCTTCTTTCAGTCCTAGGCACTCAAAGGGCGTTAAGGATAGAGTGTGAAAAGTGTGTTTCCTTGAGAGCTGCTTGGAAGCCTGATGGTGTGTGAAGTTAGTGAGCCAAATGGAGTTGTTCTCCCACAAGAACCACTCGGCTGCTTCTTCTTCAATATGCCCTTCACCAACATGCAGTGTTTCCTTGATTGAATTAGCTCTCACACCAATATTTGCATCTAGAGCCTTTGCATTGAGGGCTATCTGAAAGAGGCTCTGGCGCTGAAGTTGTCTGTGAATGTGGAGTTGGTGGCATTTGAAACCCGCATGTGGAGCATTGGTTTGTGTGTGATGATCTACCAGGTTCACTCCTGATAATGCACTCAAAGTGCATTAAGCATAGAGTGTGAAAAGTGAGTTTCCTTGAGAGCTGCTTGGAAGCCTGATGGTGTGTGAAGTTAGTGAGCCAAATGGAGTTGTTCTCCCACAAGAACCACTCGGCTGCTTCTTCTTCAATATGCCCTTCACCAACATGCAGTGTTTCCTTGATTGAATTAGCTCTCACACCAATATTTGCATCTAGAGCCTTTGCATTGAGGGCTATCTGCAAAAGGCTCTGGCGCTGAAGATGTCTGTGAATGTGGAGTTGGTGGCATGTGAAACCCGCATGTGGAGCATTGGTTTGTGTGTGATGCTCTACCAGATTCATTGCTAGATAATGCCCTCAAAGGGCATTAAACATAGAGTGAAAAGTGAGTTTCCTTGAGAGCTGCTTGGGAGCCTGATGGTGTGTGAAGTTAGTGAGCCAAATGGAGTTGTTCTCCCACAAGAACCACTCGGCTGCTTCTTCTTCAATATGCCCTTCACCAACATGCAATGTTTCCTTGATTGAATTAGCTCTCACACCAATATTTGCGTCTAGAGCCTTTGCATTGAGGGCTATCTGAAAAAGGCTCTGGCGCTGAAGTTGTCTGTGAATGTGGAGTTGGTGGCATGTGAAACCCGCATGTGGAGCATTGGTTTGTGTGCGATGCTGACCAAGCTTCTTTCAGTCCTAGGCACTCAAAGGGCATTAAGCATAGAGTGTGAAAAGTGAGTTTCCTTGAGAGCTGCTTGGAAGCCTGATCGTGTATGAAGTTAGTGAGCCAAATGGAGTTGTTCTCCCACAAGAACCACTCGGCAGCTTTTTCTTCAATATGCCCTTCACCAACATGCAGTGTTTCCTTGATTGAATTAGCTCTCACACCAATATTTGCGTCTAGAGCCTTTGCATTGAGGGCTATCTGAAAACGACTTTGGCGCTGAAGTTGTCTGTGAATGTGGAGTTGGTGGCATGTGAAACCCGCATGTGGAGCATTGGTTTGTGTGTGATGCTCTACCAGGTTCACTCCTGATAATGCACTCAAAGTGCATTAAGCATAGAGTGTGAAAAGTGAGTTTCCTTGAGAGCTGCTTGGAAGCCTGATGGTGTGTGAAGTTAGTGAGCCAAATGGAGTTGTT
>NW_026701460.1:0-27086 GCF_030435755.1 Ochotona princeps | reverse complement strand
CATCCAAGCAGCTCTCAAGGAACTCAGTTTTCACACTCTATGCTTAGTGCCCTTTGAGTACCCTAGGACTGAAATGACCTGGTGAGAGCATCCCACACAAACGAATGCTCCACATGCGGGTTTCACATGCCACCAACTCCACATTCACAGGCAACTTCAGCGCCACAGCCGTTTTCAGATAGCCCTCAATGCAAAGGCTCTAGACGCAAATATTGGTGTGAGAGCTAATTCAATCAAGGAAACACTGCATGTCGTGGTGAAGGGCATATTGAAGAAGGATCAGCCGAGTGTGTTCTTGTGGGAGAACAACTCCATTTGGCTCACTAACTTCACACACCATCAGGACTTCCAAGCAGCTCTCAACGAAACTCAGTTTTCACACTCTATGCTTAGTGCCCTTTGAGTGCATTATCTAGGAATGAACCCTGGTAGAACATCCCACACAACGAATGCTCCACATGCGGTTTTCACATGCCACCAACTCCACATTCACAGGCAACTTCAGCGCCACAGCCGTTTTCAGATAGCCCTCAATGCAAAGGCTCTAGACGCAAATATTGGTGTGAGAGCTAATTCAATCAAGGAAACACTGCATGTTCGTGAAGGGCATATTGAAGAAGGATCAGCCGAGTGGTTCTTGTGGGAGAACAACTCCATTTGCTCACTAACTCACACACCATTAGGCTTCCAAGCAGCTCTCAATGAAACTCAGTTTTCACACTCTATGCTTAGTGCCCTTTGAGTGCATTATCTAGGAATGACCTGGTAGAACATCCCACACAAACGAATGCTCCACATGCGGGTTTCACATGCCACCAACTCCACATTCACAGGCAACTTCAGCGCCACAGCCGTTTTCAGATAGCCCATCAATGCAAAGGCTCTAGACGCAAATATTGGTGTGAGAGCTAATTCAATCAAGGAAACTCTGCATGTTGGTGAAGGGCATATTGAAGAAGGATCAGCCGAGTGGTTCTTGTGGGAGAACAACTCCATTTGGCTCACTAACTCACACACCATCAGGCAATCAAGCAGCTCTCAAGAAACTCAGTTTTTCACACTCTATGCTTAGTGCCCTTTGAGTACCTAGGACTGAAATGAACCTGGTAGAGCATCCCACACAAACGAATGCTCCACATGCGGGTTTCACATGCCACACTCCACATTCACAGGCAACTTCAGCGCACAGCCGTTTTCAGATAGCCCTCAATGCAAAGGCTCTAGACGCAAATATTGGTGTGAGAGCTAATTCAATCAAGGAAACACTGCATGTTGGTGAAGGGCATATTGAAGAAGGATCAGCCGAGTGGTTCTTGTGGGAGAACAACTCCATTTGGCTCCACTAACGTTCACACAACAGTCAGCATCCAAGCAGCTCTCAAGGAAACTCAGTTTTCACACTCTATGCTTAGTGCCCTTTGAGTAGCTAGGACTGAAATGAACCTGGTAAGAGCATCCCACACAAACGAATGCTCCACATGCGGGTTTCACATGCCACCAACTCCACATTCCACAGGCAACTTCAGCGCCACAGCCGTTTTCAGATAGCCCTCAATGCAAAGGCTCTAGACGCAAATATTGGTGTGAGAGCTAATTCAATCAAGGAAACACTGCATGTTCGTGAAGGGCATATTGAAGAAGGATCAGCCGAGTGGTTCTTGTGGGAGAACAACTCCATTTGGCTCACCTAACTTCACACACCATCAGGCTTCCAAGCAGCTCTCAAGGAAACTCAGTTTTCACACTCTATGCTTAGTGCCCTTTGAGTGCATTATCTAGGAATGAACCTGGTAGAACATCCACACAAACGAATGCTCCACATGCGGTTTTCACATGCCACCAACTCCACATTCACAGGCAACTTCAGCGCCACAGCCGTTTTCAGATAGCCCTCAATGCAAAGGCTCTAGACGCAAATATTGGTGTGAGAGCTAATTCAATGAAGGAAACACTGCATGCTTGGTGAAGGGCAATATTGAAGAAGGATCAGCCGAGTGGTTCTTGTGGGAGAACACTCATTTGGCTCACTAACTTCACACACCATCAGGCTTCAAGCAGCTCTCAAGGAAACTCAGTTTTCACACCTCTATGCTTAGTGCCCTTTGAGTGCATTATCTAGGAATGAGACCTGGTATTAGAACATGTCCCACACAAACGAATGCTCCACATGCGGGTTTCACATGCCACCAACTCCACATTCACAGGCAACTTCAGCGCCACAGCCATTTTCAGATAGCCCTCAATGCAAAGGCTCTAGACGCAAATATTGGTGTGAGAGCTAATTCAATCAAGGAAACACTGCATGTTCGTGATGGGCATATTGAAGAAGGATCAGCCGAGTGGTTCTTGTGGGAGAACAACTCCATTTGGCTCACTAACTTCACACACCATCAGGCTTCCAAGCAGCTCTCAAGGAAACTCAGTTTTCACACTCTATGCTTAGTGCCCTTTGAGTGCCTAGGACTGAAATGAAGCTTGGTGAGCATCCCACACAAACGAATGCTCCACATGCGGGTTTCACATGCCACCAACTCCACTTTCACAGGCAACTTCAGCGCCACAGCCGTTTTTCAGATAGCCCTCAATGCAAAGGCTCTAGACGCAAATATTGGTGTGAGAGCTAATTCAATCAAGGAAACTATGCATGTCGGTGAAGGGCATATTGAAGAAGGATCAGCCGAGTGGTTCTTGTTGTGGAGAACAACTCCATTTGGCTCACTAACTTCACACACCATCAGGCATCCAAGCAGCTCTCAAGGAAACTCAGTTTTCACACTCTTATGCTTAGTGCCCTTTGAGTACCTAGGACTGAAATGAACCTGGTAGAGCATCCCACACAAACGAATGCTCCCACATGCGGGGTTTCACATGCCACCAACTCCACATTCACAGGCAACTTCTCAGCGCCACAGCCGTTTCAGATAGCCCTCAATGCAAAGGCTCTAGACGCAAATATTGGTGTGAGAGCTAATCAATCAAGGAAACTCTGCATGTCGGTGAAGGGCATATTGAAGAAAAATCAGCCGAGTGGTTCTTGTGGGAGAACAACTCCATTAGGCTCACTAACTTCACACACCATCAGGCTTCCAAGCAGCTCTCAAGGAAACTCAGTTTTCACACGATCTATGCTTAGTGCCCATTTGAGTGCATTATCTAGGAATGAACCTGGTAGAACATCCCACACAAACGAATGCTCCACATGCGGTTTTCACATGCCACCAACTCCACATTCACAGGCAACTTCAGCGCCACAGCCGTTTTCAGATAGCCCTCAATGCAAAGGCTCTAGACGCAATATTGGTGTGAGAGCTAATTCAATCAAGGAAGACCTGCATGTTGGTGAAGGGCATATTGAAGAAGGATCAGCCGAGTGGTTCTTGTGGGAGAACAACTCCATTTGGCTCACTAACTTCACACACCATCAGGCTTCCAAGCAGCTCTCAAGGAAACTCAGTTTTCACACTCTATGCTTAGTGCCCTTTGAGTGCATTATCTAGGAATGAACCTGGTAGAACATCCCACACAAACGAATGCTCCACATGCGGATTTCACATGCCACCAACTCCACATTCACAGGCAACTTCAGCGCCACAGCCGTTTTCAGATAGCCCTCAATGCAAAGGCTCTAGACGCAAATATTGGTGTGAGAGCTAATTCAATCAAGGAAACACTGCATGTTGGTGAGGGCATATTGAAGAAGGATCAGCCGAGTGGTTCTTGTGGAGAGAACAACTCCATTTGGCTCACTAACTTCACACACCATCAGGCTTCCAAGCAGCTCTCAAGGAAACTCAGTTTTCACACTCTATGCTGGTAGTGCCCTTTGAGTGCATTATCTAGGAATGAACCTGGTAGAAGCATCCCACACAAACGAATGCTCCACATGCGTTTTCACATGCCACCAACTCCACATTCACAGGCAACTTCAGCGCCACAGCCATTTTCAGATAGCCCTCATGCAAAGGCTCTAGACGCAAATATTTGGTGTGAGAGCTAATTCAATCAAGGAAACACTGCATGCATGTTGGTGAAGGGCATATTGAAGAAGGATCAGCCGAGTGGTTCTTGTGGGAGAACAACTCCATTTGGCTCACTAACTTCACACACCATCAGGCTTCCAAGCAGCTCTCAAGGAAACTCAGTTTTCACACTCTATGCTTAGTGCCCTTTGAGTGCATTATCTAGGAATGAACCTGGTAGAGCATCCCACACAAACGAATGCTCCACATGAGGGTTTCACATGCCACCAACTCCACATTCACAGGCAACTTCAGCGCCACAGCCGTTTTCAGATAGCCCTCAATGCAAAGGCTCTAGACGCAAATATTGGTGTGAGAGCTAATTCAATCAAGGAAACTCTGCATGTTGGTGAAGGGCATATTGAAGAAGGATCAGCTGAGTGGTTCTTGTGGGAGAACAACTCCATTTGGCTCACTAACTTCACACACCATCAGGCATCCAAGCAGCTCTCAAGGAAACTCAGTTTTCACACTCTATGCTTAGTGCCCTTTGAGTACCTAGGACTGAAATGAACCTGGTAGAGCATCCCACACAAACGAATGCTCCACATGCGGGTTTCACATGCCACCAACTCCACATTCACAGGCAACTTCAGCGCCACAGCCATTTTCAGATAGCCCTCAATGCAAAGGCTCTAGACGCAAATATTGGTGTGAGAGCTAATTCAATCAAGGAAACACTGCATGTTGGTGAAGGGCATATTGAAGAAGGATCAGCCGAGTGGTTCTTGTGGGAGAACAACTCCATTTGGCTCACTAACTTCACACAACATCAGGCATCCAAGCAGCTCTCAAGGAAACTCAGTTTTCACACTCTATGCTTAGTGCCCTTTGAGTATCTAGGACTGAAATGAACCTGGTAGAGCATTCCACACAAACGAATGCTCCACATGCGGGTTTCACATGCCACCAACTCCACATTCACAGGCAACTTCAGCGCCACAGCCGTTTTCAGATAGCCCTCAATGCAAAGGCTCTAGACGCAAATATTGGTGTGAGAGCTAATTCAATCAAGGAAACTCTGCATGTCGGTGAAGGGCATATTGAAGAAGGATCAGCCGAGTGGTTCTTGTGGGAGAACAACTCCATTTGGCTCACTAACTTCACACACCATCAGGCTTCCAAGCAGCTCTCAAGGAAACTCAGTTTTCACACTCTATGCCTAGTGCCCTTTGAGTGCCTAGGACTGAAAAGATCCTGGTAGAGCATCCCACACAAACGAATGCTCCACATGCGGGTTTCACATGCCACCAACTCCACATTGACAGGCAACTTCAGCGCCACAGCCGTTTCCAGATAGCCCTCAATGCAAAGGCTCTAGACGCAAATATTGATGTGAGAGCTAATTCAATCAAGGAAACACTGCATGTTGGTGAAGGGCATATTGAAGAAGGATCAGCCGAGTGGTTCTTGTGGGAGAACAACTCCATTTGGCTCACTAACTTCACACACCATCAGGCTTCCAAGCAGCTCTCAGGGAAACTCAGTTTTCACACTCTATGCTTAGTGCCCTTTGAGTGCATTATCTAGGAATGAACCTGGTAGAACATCCCACACAAACGAATGCTCCACATGCGGGTTTCACATGCCACCAACTCCACATTCACAGGCAACTTCAGCGCCACAGCCATTTTCAGATAGCCCTCAATGCAAAGGCTCTAGACGCAAATATTGGTGTGAGAGCTAATTCAATCCAGGAAACACTGCATGTTGGTGAAGGGCATATTGAAGAAGGATAAGCCGAGTGGTTCTTGTGGGAGAACAACTCCATTTGGCTCACTAACTTCACACACCATCAGGCTTCCAAGCAGCTCTCAAGGAAACTCAGTTTTCACACTCTATGCTTAGTGCCCCTTTGAGTGCCTAGGACTGAAATGAAGCTTGGTGAGCATCCCACACAAACGAATGCTCCACATGCGGGTTTCACATGCCACCAACTCCGCATGCACAGGCAACTTCAGCACCACAGCCGTTTTCAGATAGCCCTCAATGCAAAGGCTCTAGACGCAAATATTGGTGTGAGAGCTAATTCAATCAAGGAAACACTGCATGTTGGTGAAGGGCATATTGAAGAAGGATCAGCCGAGTGGTTCTTGTGGGAGAACAACTCCATTTGGCTCACTAACTTCACACACCATCAGGCTTCCAAGCAGCTCTCAAGGAAACTCAGTTTTTCACACTCTATGCTTAGTGCCCTTTGAGTGCCTAGGACTGAAATGAACCTGGTAGAGCATCCCACACAAACGAATGCTCCACATGCGGGTTTCACATGCCACCAACTCCACATTGACAGGCAACTTCAGCGCCACAGCTGTTTTCAGATAGCCCTCAATGCAAAGGCTCTAGATGCAAATATTGGTGTGAGAGCTAATTCAATCAAGGAAACACTGCATGTTGGTGAAGGGCATATTGAAGAAGGATCAGCCGAGTGGTTCTTGTGGGAGAACAACTCCATTTGGCTCACTAACTTCACACACCATCAGGCTTCCAAGCAGCTCTCAAGGAAACTCAGTTTTCACACTCTATGCTTAGTGCCCTTTGAGTGCATTATCTAGGAATGAACCTGGTAGAACATCCCACACAAACGAATGCTCCACATGCGGGTTTCACATGCCACCAACTCCACATTCACAGGCAACTTCAGCGCCACAGCCGTTTTCAGATAGCCCTCAATGCAAAGGCTCTAGACGCAAATATTGGTTGTGAGAGCTAATTCAATCAAGGAAACACTGCATGTTGGTGAAGGGCATATTGAAGAAGGATCAGCCGAGTCGTTCTTGTGGGAGAACAACTCCATTTTGCTCACTAACTTCACACACCATCAGGCTTCCAAGCAGCTCTCAAGGAAACTCAGTTTTCACACTCTATGCCTAGTGCCCTTTAAGTGCCTAGGACTGAAATGATCCTGGTAGAGCATCCCACAGAAACGAATGCTCCACATGCGGGTTTCACATGCCACCAACTCCACATTGACAGGCAACTTCAGCGCCACAGCCGTTTTCAGATAGCCCTCAATGCAAAGGCTCTAGACGCAAATATTGATGTGAGAGCTAATTCAATCAAGGAAACACTGCATGTTGGTGAAGGGCATATTGAAGAAGGATCAGCCGAGTGGTTCTTGTGGAGAACAACTCCATTTGGCTCACTAACTTCACACACCATCAGGCTTCCAAGCAGCTCTCAGGGAAACTCAGTTTTCACACTCTATGCTTAGTGCCCTTTGAGTGCATTATCTAGGAATGAACCTGGTAGAACATCCCACACAAACGAATGCTCCACATGCGGGTTTCACATGCCACCAACTCCACATTCACAGGCAACTTCAGCGCCACAGCTGTTTTCAGATAGCCCTCAATGCAAAGGCTCTAGACGCAAATATTGGTGTGAGAGCTAATTCAATCAAGGAAACACTGCATGTTGGTGAAGGGCATATTGAAGAAGGATCAGCCGAGTGGTTCTTGTGGGAGAACAACTCCATTTGGCTCACTAACTTCACACACCATCAGGCTTCCAAGCAGCTCTCAAGGAAACTCAGGTTTCACACTCTATGCTTAGTGCCCTTTGAGTACCTAGGACTGAAATGAAGCTTGGTGAGCATCCCACACAAACGAATGCTCCACATGCGGGTTTCACATGCCACCAACTCCACATTCACAGGCAACTTCAGCACCACAGCTGTTTTCAGATAGCCCTCAATGCAAAGGCTCTAGACGCAAATATTGATGTGAGAGCTAATTCAATCAAGGAAACACTGCATGTTGGTGAAGGGCATATTGAAGAAGGATCAGCCGAGTGGTTCTTGTGGGAGAACAACTCCATTTGGCTCACTAACTTCACACACCATCAGGCTTCCAAGCAGCTCTCAAGGAAACTCAGTTTTCACACTCTATGCTTAGTGCCCTTTGAGTGCATTATCTAGGAATGAACCTGGTAGAACATCCCACACAAACGAATGCTCCACATGCGAATTTCACATGCCACCAACTCCACATTCACAGGCAACTTCAGCGCCACAGCCGTTTTCAGATAGCCCTCAATGCAAAGGCTCTAGACGCAAATATTGGTGTGAGAGCTAATTCAATCAAGGAAACACTGCATGTTGGTGAAGGGCATATTGAAGAAGGATCAGCCGAGTGGTTCTTGTGGGAGAACAACTCCATTTGGCTCACTAACTTCACACACCATCAGGCTTCCAAGCAGCTCTCAAGGAAACTCAGTTTTCACACTCTATGCTTAGTGCCCTTTGAGTGCATTATCTAGGAATGAACCTGGTAGAACATCCCACACAAACGAATGCTCCACATGCGGTTTTCACATGCCACCAACTCCACATTCACAGGCAACTTCAGCGCCACAGCCGTTTTCAGATAGCCCTCAATGCAAAGGCTCTAGACACAAATATTGGTGTGAGAGCTAATTCAATCAAGGAAACACTGCATGTTCGTGAAGGGCATATTGAAGAAGGATCAGCCGAGTGGTTCTTGTGGGAGAACAACTCCATTTGGCTCACTAACTTCACACACCATCAGGCTTCCAAGCAGCTCTCAAGGAACTCAGTTTTCACACTCTATGCTTAGTGCCCTTTGAGTGCATTATCTAGGAATGAACCTGGTAGAACATCCCACACAAACGAATGCTCCACATGCGGGTTTCACATGCCACCAACTCCACATTGACAGGCAACTTCAGCGCCACAGCCGTTTTCAGATAGCCCTCAATGCAAAGGCTCTAGACGCAAATATTGGTGTGAGAGCTAATTCAATCAAGGAAACACTGCATGTTGGTGAAGGGCATATTGAAGAAGGATCAGCCGAGTGGTTCTTGTGGGAGAACAACTCCATTTGGCTCACTAACTTCACACACCATCAGGCATCCAAGCAGCTCTCAAGGAAACTCAGTTTTCACACTCTATGCTTAGTGCCCTTTGAGTACCTAGGACTGAAATGAACCTGGTAGAGCATCCCACACAAACGAATGCTCCACATGCGGGTTTCACATGCCACCAACTCCACATTCACAGGCAACTTCAGCGCCACAGCCGTTTTCAGATAGCCCTCAATGCAAAGGCTCTAGACGCAAATATTGGTGTGAGAGCTAATTCAATCAAGGAAACTCTGCATGTCGGTGAAGGGCATATTGAAGAAGGATCAGCCGAGTGGTTCTTGTGGGAGAACAACTCCATTTGGCTCACTAACTTCACACACCATCAGGCTTCCAAGCAGCTCTCAACGAAACTCAGTTTTCACACTCTATGCTTAGTGCCCTTTGAGTGCATTATCTAGGAATGAACCTGGTAGAACATCCCACACAAACGAATGCTCCACATGCGGTTTTCACATGCCACCAACTCCACATTCACAGGCAACTTCAGCGCCACAGCCGTTTTCAGATAGCCCTCAATGCAAAGGCTCTAGACGCAAATATTGGTGTGAGAGCTAATTCAATCAAGGGAAACACTGCATGTTCGTGAAGGGCATATTGAAGAAGGATCAGCCGAGTGGTTCTTGTGGGAGAACAACTCCATTTGGCTCACTAACTTCACACACCATCAGGCTTCCAAGCAGCTCTCAAGGAAACTCAGTTTTCACACTCTTATGCTTAGTGCCCTTTGAGTGCATTATCTAGGAATGAACCTGGTAGAACATCCCACACAAACGAATGCTCCACATGCGGGTTTCACATGCCACCAACTCCACATTCACAGGCAACTTCAGCGCCACAGCCGTTTTCAGATAGCCCTCAATGCAAAGGCTCTAGACGCAAATATTGGTGTGAGAGCTAATTCAATCAAGGAAACACTGCATGTTCGTGAAGGGCATATTGAAGAAGGATCAGCCGAGTGGTTCTTGTGGGAGAACAACTCCATTTGTCTCACTAACTTCACACACCATCAGGCTTCCAAGCAGCTCTCAACGAAACTCAGTTTTCACACTCTATGCTTAGTGCCCTTTCAGTGCATTATCTAGGAATGAACCTGGTAGAGCATGCCACACAAACGAATGCTCCACATGCGGTTTTCACATGCCACCAACTCCACATTCACAGGCAACTTCAGCGCCACAGCCATTTTCAGATAGCCCTCAATGCAAAGGCTCTAGACGCAAATATTGGTGTGAGAGCTAATTCAATCAAGGAAACACTGCATGTTGGTGAAGGGCATATTGAAGAAGGATCAGCCGAGTGGTTCTTGTGGGAGAACAATTCCATTTGGCTCACTAACTTCACACACCATCAGGCTTCCAAGCAGCTCTCAAGGAAACTCAGTTTTCACACTCTATGCTTAGTGCCCTTTGAGTGCATTATCTAGGAATGAACCTGGTAGAGCATCCCACACAAACGAATGCTCCACATGAGGGTTTCACATGCCACCAACTCCACATTCACAGGCAACTTCAGCGCCACAGCCGTTTTCAGATAGCCCTCAATGCAAAGGCTCTAGACGCAAATATTGGTGTGAGAGCTAATTCAATCAAGGAAACTCTGCATGTTGGTGAAGGGCATATTGAAGAAGGATCAGCCGAGTGGTTCTTGTGGGAGAACAACTCCATTTGGCTCACTAACTTCACACACCATCAGGCATCCAAGCAGCTCTCAAGGAAACTCAGTTTTCACACTCTATGCTTAGTGCCCTTTGAGTACCTAGGACTGAAATGAACCTGGTAGAGCATCCCACACAAACGAATGCTCCACATGCGGGTTTCACATGCCACCAACTCCACATTCACAGCCAACTTCAGCGCCACAGCCGTTTTCAGATAGCCCTCAATGCAAAGGCTCTAGACGCAAATATTGGTGTGAGAGCTAATTCAATCAAGGAAACACTGCATGTTGGTGAAGGGCATATTGAAGAAGGATCAGCCGAGTGGTTCTTGTGGGAGAACAACTCCATTTGGCTCACTAACTTCACACAACATCAGGCATCCAAGCAGCTCTCAAGGAAACTCAGTTTTCACACTCTATGCTTAGTGCCCTTTGAGTAGCTAGGACTGAAATGAACCTGGTAGAGCATCCCACACAAACGAATGCTCCACATGCGGGTTTCACATGCCACCAACTCCACATTCACAGGCAACTTCAGCACCACAGCCGTTTTCAGATAGCCCTCAATGCAAAGGCTCTAGACGCAAATATTGGTGTGAGAGCTAATTCAATCAAGGAAACTCTGCATGTCGGTGAAGGGCATATTGAAGAAGGATCAGCCGAGTGGTTCTTGTGGGAGAACAACTCCATTTGGCTCACTAACTTCACACACCATCAGGCTTCCAAGCAGCTCTCAACGAAACTCAGTTTTCACACTCTATGCTTAGTGCCCTTTGAGTGCATTATCTAGGAATGAACCTGGTAGAGCATGCCACACAAACGAATGCTCCACATGCGGGTTTCACATGCCACCAACTCCACATTCACAGGCAACTTCAGCGCCACAGCCGTTTTCAGATAGCCCTCAATGCAAAGGCTCTAGACGCAAATATTGGTGTGAGAGCTAATTCAATCAAGGAAACACTGCATGTTGGTGAAGGGCATATTGAAGAAGGATCAGCCGAGTGGTTCTTGTGGGAGAACAACTCCATTTGGCTCACTAACTTCACACACCATCAGGCTTCCAAGCAGCTCTCAAGGAAACTCAGTTTTCACACTCTATGCTTAGTGCCCTTTGAGTGCATTATCTAGGAATGAACCTGGTAGAGCATGCCACACAAACGAATGCTCCACATGCGGTTTTCACATGCCACCAACTCCACATTCACAGGCAACTTCAGCGCCACAGCCGTTTTCAGATAGCCCTCAATGCAAAGGCTCTAGACGCAAATATTGGTGTGAGAGCTAATTCAATCCAGGAAACACTGCATGTTGGTGAAGGGCATATTGAAGAAGGATAAGCCGAGTGGTTCTTGTGGGAGAACAACTCCATTTGGCTCACTAACTTCACACACCATCAGGCTTCCAAGCAGCTCTCAAGGAAACTCAGTTTTCACACTCTATGCTTAGTGCCCTTTGAGTGCCTAGGACTGAAATAAACCTGGTAGAGCATCCCACACAAACGAATGCTCCACATGCGGTTTTCACATGCCACCAACTCCACATTCACAGGCAACTTCAGCGCCACAGCCATTTTCAGATAGCCCTCAATGCAAAGGCTCTAGACGCAAATATTGGTGTGAGAGCTAATTCAATCAAGGAAACTCTGCATGTTGGTGAAGCACATATTGAAGAAGGATCAGCCGAGTGGTTCTTGTGGGAGAACAACTCCATTTGGCTCACTAACTTCACACACCATCAGGCTTCCAAGCAGCTCTCAAGGAAACTCAGTTTTCACACTCTATGCCTAGTGCCCTTTGAGTGCCTAGGACTGAAAAGATCCTGGTAGAGCATCCCACACAAACGAATGCTCCACATGCGGGTTTCACATGCCACCAACTCCACATTCACAGGCAACTTCAGCGCCACAGCCGTTTTCAGATAGCCCTCAATGCAAAGGCTCTAGACGCAAATATTGATGTGAGAGCTAATTCAATCAAGGAAACACTGCATGTTGGTGAAGGGCATATTGAAGAAGGATCAGCCGAGTGGTTCTTGTGGGAGAACAACTCCATTTGGCTCACTAACTTCACACACCATCAGGCTTCCAAGCTGCTCTCAAGGAAACTCAGTTTTCACACTCTATGCTTAGTGCCCTTTGAGTGCATTATCTAGGAATGAACCTGGTAGAACATCCCACACAAACGAATGCTCCACATGCGGGTTTCACATGCCACCAACTCCACATTCACAGGCAACTTCAGCGCCACAGCTGTTTTCAGATAGCCCTCAATGCAAAGGCTCTAGACGCAAATATTGGTGTGAGAGCTAATTCAATCAAGGAAACACTGCATGTTGGTGAAGGGCATATTGAAGAAGGATCAGCCGAGTGGTTCTTGTGGGAGAACAACTCCATTTGGCTCACTAACTTCACACACCATCAGGCTTCCAAGCAGCTCTCAAGGAAACTCAGTTTTCACACTCTATGCTTAGTGCCCTTTGAGTACCTAGGACTGAAATGAAGCTTGGTGAGCATCCCACACAAACGAATGCTCCACATGCGGGTTTCACATGCCACCAACTCCACATTGACAGGCAACTTCAGCACCACAGCTGTTTTCAGATAGCCCTCAATGCAAAGGCTCTAGACGCAAATATTGGTGTGAGAGCTAATTCAATCAAGGAAACACTGCATGTTGGTGAAGGGCATATTGAAGAAGGATCAGCCGAGTGGTTCTTGTGGGAGAACAACTCCATTTGGCTCACTAACTTCACGCAACATCAGGCTTCCAGGCAGCTCTCAAGGAAACTCAGTTTTCACACTCTATGCTTAGTGCCCTTTGAGTGCATTATCTAGGAGTGAACCTGGTAGAACATCCCACACAAACGAATGCTCCACATGCGAGTTTCACATGCCACCAACTCCACATTCACAGGCAACTTCAGCGCCACAGCCGTTTTCAGATAGCCCTCAATGCAAAGGCTCTAGACGCAAATATTGGTGTGAGAGCTAATTCAATCAAGGAAACAGTGCATGTTGGTGAAGGGCATATTGAAGAAGGATCAGCCGAGTGGTTCTTGTGGGAGAACAACTCCATTTGGCTCACTAACTTCACACACCATCAGGCTTCCAAGCAGCTCTCAAGGAAACTCAGTTTTCACACTCTATGCTTAGTGCCCTTTGAGTGCCTAGGACTGAAATGAAGCTTGGTGAGCATCCCACACAAACGAATGCTCCACATGCGGGTATCACATGCCACCAACTCCACATTCACAGGCAACTTCAGCGCCACAGCCATTTTCAGATAGCCCTCAATGCAAAGGCTCTAGACGCAAATATTGGTGTGAGAGCTAATTCAATCAAGGAAACTCTGCATGTTGGTGAAGGGCATATTGAAGAAGGATCAGCCGAGTGGTTCTTGTGGGAGAACAACTCCATTTGGCTCACTAACTTCACACACCATCAGGCTTCCAAGCAGCTCTCAAGGAAACTCAGTTTTCACACTCTATGCCTAGTGCCCTTTGAGTGCCTAGGACTGAAATGATCCTGGTAGAGCATCCCACACAAACGAATGCTCCACATGCGGGTTTCACATGCCACCAACTCCACATTGACAGGCAACTTCAGAAAACAGCCGTTTTCAGATAGCCCTCAATGCAAAGGCTCTAGACGCAAATATTGATGTGAGAGCTAATTCAATCAAGGAAACACTGCATGTTGGTGAAGGGCATATTGAAGAAGGATCAGCCGAGTGGTTCTTGTGGGAGAACAACTCCATTTGGCTTACTAACTTCACACACCATCAGGCTTCCAAGCAGCTCTCAGGGAAACTCAGTTTTCACACTCTATGCTTAGTGCCCTTTGAGTGCATTATCTAGGAATGAACCTGGTAGAACATCCCACACAAACGAATGCTCCACATGCGGGTTTCACATGCCACCAACTCCACATTCACAGGCAACTTCAGCGCCACAGCCATTTTCAGATAGCCCTCAATGCAAAGGCTCTAGACGCAAATATTGGTGTGAGAGTTAATTCAATCCAGGAAACACTGCATGTTGGTGAAGGGCATATTGAAGAAGGATCAGCCGAGTGGTTCTTGTGGGAGAACAACTCCATTTGGCTCACTAACTTCACACACCATCAGGCTTCCAAGCAGCTCTCAAGGAAACTCAGTTTTCACACTCTATGCTTAGTGCCCTTTGAGTGCCTAGAACTGAAATGAAGCTTGGTGAGCATCCCACACAAACGAATGCTCCACATGCGGGTTTCACATGCCACCAACTCCACATTCACAGGCAACTTCAGCACCACAGCCGTTTTCAGATAGCCCTCAATGCAAAGGCTCTAGACGCAAATATTGGTGTGAGAGCTAATTCAATCAAGGAAACACTGCATGTTGGTGAAGGGCATATTGAAGAAGGATCAGCCGAGTGGTTCTTGTGGGAGAACAACTCCATTTGGCTCACTAACTTCACACACCATCAGGCTTCCAAGCAGCTCTCAAGGAAACTCAGTTTTCACACTCTATGCCTAGTGCCCTTTGAGTGCCTAGGACTGAAATGATCCTGGTAGAGCATCCCACACAAACGAATGCTCCACATGCGGGTTTCACATGCCACCAACTCCACATTGACAGGCAACTTCAGAAAACAGCCGTTTTCAGATAGCCCTCAATGCAAAGGCTCTAGACGCAAATATTGATGTGAGAGCTAATTCAATCAAGGAAACACTGCATGTTGGTGAAGGGCATATTGAAGAAGGATCAGCCGAGTGGTTCTTGTGGGAGAACAACTCCATTTGGCTCACTAACTTCACACACCATCAGGCTTCCAAGCAGCTCTCAGGGAAACTCAGTTTTCACACTCTATGCTTAGTGCCCTTTGAGTGCCTAGGACTGAAATGAACCTGGTTGAGCATCCCACACAAACGAATGCTCCACATGCGGGTTTCACATGCCACCAACTCCACATTCACAGGCAACTTCAGCGCCACAGCTGTTTTCAGATAGCCCTCAATGCAAAGGCTCTAGACGCAAATATTGGTGTGAGAGCTAATTCAATCAAGGAAACACTGCATGTTGGTGAAGGGCATATTGAAGAAGGATCAGCCGAGTGGTTCTTGTGGGAGAACAACTCCATTTGGCTCACTAACTTCACGCACCAACAGGCTTCCAAGCTGCTCTCAAGGAAACTCAGTTTTCACACTCTATGCTTAGTGCCCTTTGAGTGCATTATCTAGGAATGAACCTGGTAGAACATCCCACACAAACGAATGCTCCACATGCGGGTTTCACATGCCACCAACTCCACATTCACAGGCAACTTCAGCGCCACAGCCATTTTCAGATAGCCCTCAATGCAAAGGCTCTAGACGCAAATATTGGTGTGAGAGCTAATTCAATCAAGGAAACACTGCATGTTGGTGAAGGGCATATTGAAGAAGGATCAGCCGAGTGGTTCTTGTGGGAGAACAACTCCATTTGGCTCACTAACTTCACACACCATCAGGCTTCCAAGCAGCTCTCAAGGAAACTCAGTTTTCACACTCTATGCCTAGTGCCCTTTGAGTGCCTAGGACTGAAATGATCCTGGTAGAGCATCCCACACAAACGAATGCTCCACATGCGGGTTTCACATGCCACCAACTCCACATTGACAGGCAACTTCAGAAAACAGCCGTTTTCAGATAGCCCTCAATGCAAAGGCTCTAGACGCAAATATTGATGTGAGAGCTAATTCAATCAAGGAAACACTGCATGTTGGTGAAGGGCATATTGAAGAAGGATCAGCCGAGTGGTTCTTGTGGGAGAACAACTCCATTTGGCTCACTAACTTCACACACCATCAGGCTTCCAAGCAGCTCTCAGGGAAACTCAGTTTTCACACTCTATGCTTAGTGCCCTTTGAGTGCATTATCTAGGAATGAACCTGGTAGAACATCCCACACAAACGAATGCTCCACATGCGGGTTTCACATGCCACCAACTCCACATTCACAGGCAACTTCAGCGCCACAGCCATTTTCAGATAGCCCTCAATGCAAAGGCTCTAGACGCAAATATTGGTGTGAGAGCTAATTCAATCCAGGAAACACTGCATGTTGGTGAAGGGCATATTGAAGAAGGATAAGCCGAGTGGTTCTTGTGGGAGAACAACTCCATTTGGCTCACTAACTTCACACACCATCAGGCTTCCAAGCAGCTCTCAAGGAAACTCAGTTTTCACACTCTATGCTTAGTGCCCTTTGAGTGCCTAGGACTGAAATGAAGCTTGGTGAGCATCCCACACAAACGAATGCTCCACATGCGGGTTTCACATGCCACCAACTCCACATGCACAGGCAACTTCAGCACCACAGCCGTTTTCAGATAGCCCTCAATGCAAAGGCTCTAGACGCAAATATTGGTGTGAGAGCTAATTCAATCAAGGAAACACTGCATGTTGGTGAAGGGCATATTGAAGAAGGATCAGCCGAGTGGTTCTTGTGGGAGAACAACTCCATTTGGCTCACTAACTTCACACACCATCAGGCTTCCAAGCAGCTCTCAAGGAAACTCAGTTTTCACACTCTATGCTTAGTGCCCTTTGAGTGCCTAGGACTGAAATGAACCTGGTAGAGCATCCCACACAAACGAATGCTCCACATGCGGGTTTCACATGCCACCAACTCCACATTCACAGGCAACTTCAGCGCCACAGCTGTTTTCAGATAGCCCTCAATGCAAAGGCTCTAGACGCAAATATTGGTGTGAGAGCTAATTCAATCAAGGAAACACTGCATGTTGGTGAAGGGGCATATTGAAGAAGGATCAGCCGAGTGGTTCTTGTGGGAGAACAACTCCATTTGGCTCACTAACTTCACACACCATCAGGCTTCCAAGCAGCTCTCAAGGAAACTCAGTTTTCACACTCTATGCTTAGTGCCCTTTGAGTGCATTATCTAGGAATGAACCTGGTAGAGCATCCCACACAAACGAATGCTCCACATGAGGGTTTCACATGCCACCAACTCCACATTCACAGGCAACTTCAGCGCCACAGCCGTTTTCAGATAGCCCTCAATGCAAAGGCTCTAGACGCAAATATTGGTGTGAGAGCTACTTCAATCAAGGAAACTCTGCATGTTGGTGAAGGGCATATTGAAGAAGGATCAGCCGAGTGGTTCTTGTGGGAGAACAACTCCATTTGGCTCACTAACTTCACACACCATCAGGCATCCAAGCAGCTCTCAAGGAAACTCAGTTTTCACACTCTATGCTTAGTGCCCTTTGAGTACCTAGGACTGAAATGAACCTGGTAGAGCATCCCACACAAACGAATGCTCCACATGCGGGTTTCACATGCCACCAACTCCACATTCACAGGCAACTTCAGCGCCACAGCCGTTTTCAGATAGCCCTCAATGCAAAAGCTCTAGACGCAAATATTGGTGTGAGAGCTAATTCAATCAAGGAAACACTGCATGTTGGTGAAGGGCATATTGAAGAAGGATCAGCCGAGTGGTTCTTGTGGGAGAACAACTCCATTTGGCTCACGAACTTCACACAACATCAGGCATCCAAGCAGCTCTCAAGGAAACTCAGTTTTCACACTCTATGCTTAGTGCCCTTTGAGTAGCTAGGACTGAAATGAACCTGGTAGAGCATCCCACACAAACGAATGCTCCACATGCGGGTTTCACATGCCACCAACTCCACATTCACAGGCAACTTCAGCGCCACAGCCGTTTTCAGATAGCCCTCAATGCAAAGGCTCTAGACGCAAATATTGGTGTGAGAGCTAATTCAATCAAGGAAACTCTGCATGTCGGTGAAGGGCATATTGAAGAAGGATCAGCCGAGTGGTTCTTGTGGGAGAACAACTCCATTTGGCTCACTAACTTCACACACCATCAGGCTTCCAAGCAGCTCTCAACGAAACTCAGTTTTCACACTCTATGCTTAGTGCCCTTTGAGTGCATTATCTAGGAGTGAACCTGGTAGAACATCCCACACAAACGAATGCTCCACATGCGGGTTTCACATGCCACCAACTCCACATTCACAGGCAACTTCAGCGCCACAGCCGTTTTCAGATAGCCCTCCATGCAAAGGCTCTAGACGCAAATATTGGTGTGAGAGCTAATTCAATCAAGGAAACACTGCATGTTGGTGAAGGGCATATTGAAGAAGGATCAGCCGAGTGGTTCTTGTGGGAGAACAACTCCATTTGGCTCACTAACTTCACACACCATCAGGCTTCCAAGCAGCTCTCAAGGAAACTCAGTTTTCACACTCTATGCTTAGTGCCCTTTGAGTGCCTAGGACTGAAATGAAGCTTGGTGAGCATCCCACACAAACGAATGCTCCACATGCGGGTTTCACATGCCACCAACTCCACATTCACAGGCAACTTCAGCGCCACAGCCATTTTCAGATAGCCCTCAATGCAAAGGCTCTAGACGCAAATATTGGTGTGAGAGCTAATTCAATCAAGGAAACTCTGCATGTTGGTGAAGGGCATATTGAAGAAGGATCAGCCGAGTGGTTCTTGTGTGAGAACAACTCCATTTGGCTCACTAACTTCACACACCATCAGGCTTCCAAGCAGCTCTCAAGGAAACTCAGTTTTCACACTCTATGCTTAGTGCCCTTTGAGTGCATTATCTAGGAATGAACCTGGTAGAGCATCCCACACAAACGAATGCTCCACATGCGGGTTTCACATGCCACCAACTCCACATTGACAGGCAACTTCAGCGCCACAGCCGTTTTCAGATTACCCTCCATGCAAAGGCTCTAGACGCAAATATTGGTGTGAGAGCTAATTCAATCAAGGAAACACTGCATGTTGGTGAAGGGCATATTGAAGAAGGATCAGCCGAGTGGTTCTTGTGGGAGAACAACTCCATTTGGCTCACTAACTTCACACAACATCAGGCTTCTAGCAGCTCTCAAGGAAACTCAGTTTTCACACTCTATCCTTAGTGCCCTTTGAGTGCATTATCTAGGAATGAACCTGGTAGAGCATGCCACACAAACGAATGCTCCACATGCGGGTTTCACATGCCACCAACTCCACATTCACAGGCAACTTCAGCGCCACAGCTGTTTTCAGATAGCCCTCAATGCAAAGGCTCTAGACGCAAATATTGGTGTGAGAGCTAATTCAATCAAGGAAACACTGCATGTTGGTGAAGGGCATATTGAAGAAGGATCAGCCGAGTGGTTCTTGTGGGAGAACAACTCCATTTTGCTCACTAACTTCACACACCATCAGGCTTCCAAGCAGCTCTCAAGGAAACTCAGTTTTCACACTCTATGCTTAGTGCCCTTTGAGTGCATTATCTAGGAATCAACCTGGTAGAGCATCCCACACAAACGAATGCTCCACATGCGGGTTTCACATGCCACCAACTCCACATTCACAGGCAACTTCAGCGTCACAGCCATTTTCAGATAGCCCTCAATGCAAAGGCTCTAGACGCAAATATTGGTGTGAGAGCTAATTCAATCAAGGAAACTCTGCATGTTGGTGAAGGGCATATTGAAGAAGGATCAGCCGAGTGGTTCTTGTGGGCGAACAACTCCATTTGGCTCACTAACTTCACACACCATCAGGCTTCCAAGCAGCTCTCAAGGAAACTCAGTTTTCACACTCTATGCTTAGTGCCCTTTGAGTACCTAGGACTGAAATGAACCTGGTAGAGCATCCCACACAAACGAATGCTCCACATGCGGGTTTCACATGCCACCAACTCCACATTCACAGGCAACTGCAGCACCACAGCTGTTTTCAGATAGCCCTCAATGCAAAGGCTCTAGACGCAAATATTGGTGTGAGAGCTAATTCAATCAAGGAAACTCTGCATGTTGGTGAAGGGCATATTGAAGAAGGATCAGCCAAGTGGTTCTTGTGGGAGAACAACTCCATTTGGCTCACTAACTTCACACACCATCAGGCTTCCAAGCAGCTCTCAAGGAAACTCAGTTTTCACACTCTATGCTTAGTGCCCTTTGAGTGCATTATCTAGGAATGAACCTGGTAGAGCATCCCACACAAACGAATGCTCCACATGCGGGTTTCACATGCCACCAACTCCACATTCACAGGCAACTTCAGCGCCACAGCCGTTTTCAGATAGCCCTCCATGCAAAGGCTCTAGACGCAAATATTGGTGTGAGAGCTAATTCAATCAAGGAAACACTGCATGTTGGTGAAGGGCATATTGAAGAAGGATCAGCCGAGTGGTTCTTGTGGGAGAACAACTCCATTTGGCTCACTAACTTCACACACCATCAGGCTTCCAAGCAGCTCTCAAGGAAACTCAGTTTTCACACTCTATGCTTAGTGCCCTTTGAGTGCATTATCTAGGAATGAACCTGGTAGAGCATGCCACACAAACGAATGCTCCACATGAGGGTTTCACATGCCACCAACTCCACATTCACAGGCAACTTCAGCGCCACAGCTGTTTTCAGATAGCCCTCAATGCAAAGGCTCTAGACGCAAATATTGGTGTGAGAGCTAATTCAATCAAGGAAACACTGCATGTTGGTGAAGGGCATATTGAAGAAGGATCAGCCGAGTGGTTCTTGTGGGAGAATAACTCCATTTTGCTCACTAACTTCACACACCATCAGGCTTCCAAGCAGCTCTCAAGGAAACTCAGTTTTCACACTCTATGCTTAGTGCCCTTTGAGTGCATTATCTAGGAATCAACCTGGTAGAGCATCCCACACAAACGAATGCTCCACATGCGGGTTTCACATGCCACCAACTCCACATTCACAGGCAACTTCAGCGTCACAGCCATTTTCAGATAGCCCTCAATGCAAAGGCTCTAGACGCAAATATTGGTGTGAGAGCTAATTCAATCAAGGAAACTCTGCATGTTGGTGAAGGGCATATTGAAGAAGGATCAGCCGAGTGGTTCTTGTGGGAGAACAACTCCATTTGGCTCACTAACTTCACACACCATCAGGCTTCCAAGCAGCTCTCAAGGAAACTCAGTTTTCACACTCTATGCCTAGTGCCCTTTAAGTGCCTAGGACTGAAATGATCCTGGTAGAGCATCCCACACAAACGAATGCTCCACATGCGGGTTTCACATGCCACCAACTCCACATTGACAGGCAACTTCAGCGTCACAGCCGTTTTCAGATAGCCCTCAATGCAAAGGCTCTAGACGCAAATATTGATGTGAGAGCTAATTCAACCAAGGAAACACTGCATGTTGGTGAAGGGCATATTGAAGAAGGATCAGCCGAGTGGTTCTTGTGGGAGAACAACTCCATTTGGCTCACTAACTTCACGCAGCATCAGGCTTCCAAGCAGCTCTCAGGGAAACTCAGTTTTCACACTCTATGCTTAGTGCCCTTTGAGTGCATTATCTAGGAATGAACCTGGTAGAACATCCCACACAAACGAATGCTCCACATGCGGGTTTCACATGCCACCAACTCCACATTCACAGGCAACTTCAGCGCCACAGCCGTTTTCAGATAGCCCTCAATGCAAAGGCTCTAGACGCAAATATTGGTGTGAGAGCTAATTCAATCAAGGAAACACTGCATGTTGGTGAAGGGCATATTGAAGAAGGATCAGCCGAGTGGTTCTTGTGGGAGAACAACTCCATTTGGCTCACTAACTTCACACACCATCAGGCTTCCAAGCAGCTCTCAAGGAAACTCAGTTTTCACACTCTATGCTTAGTGCCCTTTGAGTACCTACGACTGAAATGAACCTGGTAGAGCATCCCACACAAACGAATGCTCCACATGCGGGTTTCACATGCCACCAACTCCACATTGACAGGCAACTGCAGCACCACAGCTGTTTTCAGATAGCCCTCAATGCAAAGGCTCTAGACGCAAATATTGGTGTGAGAGCTAATTCAATCAAGGAAACTCTGCATGTTGGTGAAGGGCATGTTGAAGAAGGATCAGCCAAGTGGTTCTTGTGGGAGAACAACTCCATTTGGCTCACTAACTTCACACACCATCAGGCTTCCAAGCAGCTCTCAAGGAAACTCAGTTTTCACACTCTATGCTTAGTGCCCTTTGAGTGCATTATCTAGGAATGAACCTGGTAGAGCATCCCACACAAACGAATGCTCCACATGCGGGTTTCACATGACACCAACTCCACATTCACAGGCAACTTCAGCGCCACAGCCGTTTTCAGATAGCCCTCCATGCAAAGGCTCTAGACGCAAATATTGGTGTGAGAGCTAATTCAATCAAGGAAACACTGCATGTTGGTGAAGGGCATATTGAAGAAGGATCAGCCGAGTGGTTCTTGTGGGAGAACAACTCCATTTTGCTCACTAACTTCACACACCATCAGGCTTCCAAGCAGCTCTCAAGGAAACTCAGTTTTCACACTCTATGCTTAGTGCCCTTTGAGTGCATTATCTAGGAATGAACCTGGTAGAGCATCCCACACAAACGAATGCTCCACATGCGGGTTTCACATGCCACCAACTCCACATTCACAGGCAACTTCAGCGTCACAGCCATTTTCAGATAGCCCTCAATGCAAAGGCTCTAGACGCAAATATTGGTGTGAGAGCTAATTCAATCAAGGAAACTCTGCATGTTGGTGAAGGGCATATTGAAGAAGGATCAGCCGAGTGGTTCTTGTGGGAGAACAACTCCATTTGGCTCACTAACTTCACACACCATCAGGCTTCCAAGCAGCTCTCAAGGAAACTCAGTTTTCACACTCTATGCCTAGTGCCCTTTAAGTGCCTAGGACTGAAATGATCCTGGTAGAGCATCCCACACAAACGAATGCTCCACATGCGGGTTTCACATGCCACCAACTCCACATTGACAGGCAACTTCAGCGCCACAGCCGTTTTCAGATAGCCCTCAATGCAAAGGCTCTAGACGCAAATATTGATGTGAGAGCTAATTCAACCAAGGAAACACTGCATGTTGGTGAAGGGCATATTGAAGAAGGATCAGCCGAGTGGTTCTTGTGGGAGAACAACTCCATTTGGCTCACTAACTTCACACACCATCAGGCTTCCAAGCAGCTCTCAAAAAACTCAGTTTTCACACTCTATGCTTAGTGCCCTTTGAGTGCATTATCTAGGAATGAACCTGGTAGAACATCCCACACAAACGAATGCTCCACATGCGGGTTTCACATGCCACCAACTCCACATTCACAGGCAACTTCAGCGCCACAGCTGTTTTCAGATAGCCCTCAATGCAAAGGCTCTAGACGCAAATATTGGTGTGAGAGATAATTCAATCAAGGAAACACTGCATGTTGGTGAAGGGCATATTGAAGAAGGATCAGCCGAGTGGTTCTTGTGGGAGAACAACTCCATTTGGCTCACTAACTTCACACACCATCAGGCTTCCAAGCAGCTCTCAAGGAAACTCAGTTTTCACACTCTATGCTTAGTGCCCTTTGAGTGCATTATCTAGGAATGAACCTGGTAGAACATCCCACACAAACGAATGCTCCACATGCGAATTTCACATGCCACCAACTCCACATTCACAGGCAACTTCAGCGCCACAGCCGTTTTCAGATAGCCCTCAATGCAAAGGCTCTAGACGCAAATATTGGTGTGAGAGCTAATTCAATCAAGGAAACACTGCATGTTGGTGAAGGGCATATTGAAGAAGGATCAGCCGAGTGGTTCTTGTGGGAGAACAACTCCATTTGGCTCACTAACTTCACACACCATCAGGCTTCCAAGCAGCTCTCAAGGAAACTCAGTTTTCACACTCTATGCTTAGTGCCCTTTGAGTACCTACGACTGAAATGAACCTGGTAGAGCATCCCACACAAACGAATGCTCCACATGCGGGTTTCACATGCCACCAACTCCACATTGACAGGCAACTGCAGCACCACAGCTGTTTTCAGATAGCCCTCAATGCAAAGGCTCTAGACGCAAATATTGGTGTGAGAGCTAATTCAATCAAGGAAACTCTGCATGTTGGTGAAGGGCATGTTGAAGAAGGATCAGCCAAGTGGTTCTTGTGGGAGAACAACTCCATTTGGCTCACTAACTTCACACACCATCAGGCTTCCAAGCAGCTCTCAAGGAAACTCAGTTTTCACACTCTATGCTTAGTGCCCTTTGAGTGCATTATCTAGGAATGAACCTGGTAGAGCATCCCACACAAACGAATGCTCCACATGCGGGTTTCACATGACACCAACTCCACATTCACAGGCAACTTCAGCGCCACAGCCGTTTTCAGATAGCCCTCCATGCAAAGGCTCTAGACGCAAATATTGGTGTGAGAGCTAATTCAATCAAGGAAACACTGCATGTTGGTGAAGGGCATATTGAAGAAGGATCAGCCGAGTGGTTCTTGTGGGAGAACAACTCCATTTTGCTCACTAACTTCACACACCATCAGGCTTCCAAGCAGCTCTCAAGGAAACTCAGTTTTCACACTCTATGCTTAGTGCCCTTTGAGTGCATTATCTAGGAATGAACCTGGTAGAGCATCCCACACAAACGAATGCTCCACATGCGGGTTTCACATGCCACCAACTCCACATTCACAGGCAACTTCAGCGTCACAGCCATTTTCAGATAGCCCTCAATGCAAAGGCTCTAGACGCAAATATTGGTGTGAGAGCTAATTCAATCAAGGAAACTCTGCATGTTGGTGAAGGGCATATTGAAGAAGGATCAGCCGAGTGGTTCTTGTGGGAGAACAACTCCATTTGGCTCACTAACTTCACACACCATCAGGCTTCCAAGCAGCTCTCAAGGAAACTCAGTTTTCACACTCTATGCCTAGTGCCCTTTAAGTGCCTAGGACTGAAATGATCCTGGTAGAGCATCCCACACAAACGAATGCTCCACATGCGGGTTTCACATGCCACCAACTCCACATTGACAGGCAACTTCAGCGCCACAGCCGTTTTCAGATAGCCCTCAATGCAAAGGCTCTAGACGCAAATATTGATGTGAGAGCTAATTCAACCAAGGAAACACTGCATGTTGGTGAAGGGCATATTGAAGAAGGATCAGCCGAGTGGTTCTTGTGGGAGAACAACTCCATTTGGCTCACTAACTTCACACACCATCAGGCTTCCAAGCAGCTCTCAAAAAACTCAGTTTTCACACTCTATGCTTAGTGCCCTTTGAGTGCATTATCTAGGAATGAACCTGGTAGAACATCCCACACAAACGAATGCTCCACATGCGGGTTTCACATGCCACCAACTCCACATTCACAGGCAACTTCAGCGCCACAGCTGTTTTCAGATAGCCCTCAATGCAAAGGCTCTAGACGCAAATATTGGTGTGAGAGATAATTCAATCAAGGAAACACTGCATGTTGGTGAAGGGCATATTGAAGAAGGATCAGCCGAGTGGTTCTTGTGGGAGAACAACTCCATTTGGCTCACTAACTTCACACACCATCAGGCTTCCAAGCAGCTCTCAAGGAAACTCAGTTTTCACACTCTATGCTTAGTGCCCTTTGAGTGCATTATCTAGGAATGAACCTGGTAGAACATCCCACACAAACGAATGCTCCACATGCGAATTTCACATGCCACCAACTCCACATTCACAGGCAACTTCAGCGCCACAGCCGTTTTCAGATAGCCCTCAATGCAAAGGCTCTAGACGCAAATATTGGTGTGAGAGCTAATTCAATCAAGGAAACACTGCATGTTGGTGAAGGGCATATTGAAGAAGGATCAGCCGAGTGGTTCTTGTGGGAGAACAACTCCATTTGGCTCACTAACTTCACACGCCATCAGGCTTCCAAGCAGCTCTCAAGGAAACTCAGTTTTCACACTCTATGCTTAGTGCCCTTTGAGTGCCTAGGACTGAAATGAAGCTTGGTGAGCATCCCACACAAACGAATGCTCCACATGCGGGTTTCACATGCCACCAACTCCACATTCACAGGCAACTTCAGCGCCACAGCCATTTTCAGATAGCCCTCAATGCAAAGGCTCTAGACGCAAATATTGGTGTGAGAGCTAATTCAATCAAGGAAACACTGCATGTTGGTGAAGGGCATATTGAAGAAGGATCAGCCGAGTGGTTCTTGTGGGAGAACAACTCGATTTGGCTCACTAACTTCACACAAAATCAGGCTTCCAAGCAGCTCTCAAGGAAACTCAGTTTTCACACTCTATGCCTAGTGCCCTTTGAGTGCCTAGGACTGAAATGATCCTGGTAGAGCATCCCACACAAACGAATGCTCCACATGCGGGTTTCACATGCCACCAACTCCACATTGACAGGCAACTTCAGCACCACAGCTGTTTTCAGATAGCCCTCAATGCAAAGGCTCTAGACGCAAATATTGATGTGAGAGCTAATTCAATCAAGGAAACACTGCATGTTGGTGAAGGGCATATTGAAGAAGGATCAGCCGAGTGGTTCTTGTGGGAGAACAACTCCATTTGGCTCACTAACTTCACACACCATCAGGCTTCCAAGCAGCTCTCAAGGAAACTCAGTTTTCACACTCTATGCTTAGTGCCCTTTGAGTGCATTATCTAGGAATGAACCTGGTAGAACATCCCACACAAACGAATGCTCCACATGCGAATTTCACA